>NC_041382.1:17036511-17053430 GCF_002162155.2 Triticum dicoccoides
CTCCTCCTTCTTCTTCTGCTTCTTCTTCTTCCTCCTTCTTCTTCTCCTTCTTCTCCTTCTCCTTCTTCTCCTTCTCCTTCTTCTTCTCCTTCTCCTTCTTCTTCTCCTTCTCCTTCTTCTTCTTCTTCTTCTTCTTCTTCTTCTTCTTCTTCTTCTTCTTCTTCTTCTTCTTCTTCTTCTTCTTCTTCTTCTTCTTCTTCTTCTTCTTCTTCTTCTTCTTCTTCTTCTTCTTCTTCTTCTCCTCCTCCTCCTCCTCCTTCTTCTTCTTCATCACGTAGATAATTTATTACGTGAGGTCCGCTCCAATTTTCAGATCATTTGGACATCTGAATAGTTCTCAGCAAAAAAAGACAAATCGGGTCTAAATAGTAAAAAAAATACAGACCTCAAATTTGTCTTTTTTACCAAGAGCAGCTCAGATGGCAAATAATCTGAAAATTGGAGCAGAACCCACACATTAAATTATCTACCATGCAAAAAAAATTGGAATATTTTGAATTTTTCTATTATTTGTTTTGATTTTTTTGCAGCAGGGGTGCAAATGAGCCTGGACTCAAGAATGTATATTCAATATAAAAAGCATTCTATAATGTTTTGTACACAGCGAAGGCTGCGCGGAAACACAAAATTACCATAATGCAACCTCCATATTTTTTGTTTCTATTTTCTTCTTCCTAAGTCCCATATTTACAACAATTTAGATCAAGCAATTCAATGATTCAACAAATATTATATGAACCATTAACTAGGATAAATCAAATAATCTAATCAAATAAACCGTTTAAGTAAAAAATTGATTTTTAAAGAAATTTAAACACACCATCTTCTAGCAAGCTGCCAATGATGCTCGATGGGGTACTCCTTCAGCTGATGATGAGAGGTCCGGTCTTCAATATTTTCGTATGCCTAAAAAAGGCTTGAATGCGTGTTGTGTGCCTGCAATGCCTTACGATTGTGCTAGCTTCATAGTCAATGGGGTTTGGCATATACCTATCATCCACTATGATCATCTTGTGTAGGATCACACAACAACTCATGATATTTGCCAAGACATCCTTGTTCCAGGAATAAGCAGGCCACGAGACATTGGAAAACCTTGCTTGTAACACTTCAAATATCCTTTTATTGCCTTTCCTCTTAGATTCTTGCGCCTTCATGAAATGCGTATATTTCCTGCTCTCGGGATTTGAAATTGAATTCACAGATGTTGACCAAGATGGATAGATGTCTTCGGCTAGATAGTAGCCTTGGTCATACTTATGGCCAGACCAGCATGAAGTTGCAAGGTGGAGAAGTACCACAAGCTAACCTTTGCAAATAGATGAGATCTCTACAAGATATTGATGTCATTGTGATACCTAGACAACCCAAACTAGCAGTGCTAGATCCAAAAATCTTCAGAGGCAGCAACTTTCAAAATTATTGCTAGATCCTTGCGATGCCTGGTGAACTGGTTGTGCGAAGCCGCACAACAATTCTTTCACCTCCAGCCATACAATCAGTACTCCCTAGCATCCTAGGCCAGTCTTTTGCTCCATGCATCTCTTGAAGCTTTGTCATGTCCTTGACATTGGGTGCGCGGATACTGCTCTCCATAAACTCTCACCACAGTTTCAGCAAATACTCTCGGGAACTTTATGATTGTATCTTTGGCGACAAACTGCGACGGTTAGGCATGCCGTCACCAACATATATACCCACATGTAAGGAGACATGTCACCCATGTCTGAACCCACATGTAAGCAGCCATGTTAGCATCAATTGGGCCCAGATGTTAGCATTGTTGACCGGTCAAGCCTGATGCTGTAGTTACTACTAAGGGCCATCATTGGTGATAAAACCACAGCTGAACCCACATGGAAGCAACCGTGTCAGCATCTGCTGGACCCATTCTCAGAATCTTTGATGGTCAAACCGACGAACCGATTAATGTTAATGGATTATCATCAAAATGATCTTAGGTGACAAATTTTCCTATCATACGAGACAATTTCGACTTTCACGGGAATGGTGTTTCGTGACAAAAATAGGTTTGTCACCTCAGACATGATCTAGAGAGAGGAACGCTCACGAAGACCTTCCGGTGGCCACCACCATCCACATTGAACCCGCCACCGCAAGTTGGAATGATCACCACAAGTACGAATACCAATGGCGGAGCACATCACCGCTGACTATCACCTTGCCGTATAAGAGCCCTATCCAGGCCCGTCGCCCCACAGCTCAACATGGCCGGAGTTGGAGCACGAAAGCCAGATCACCATCGCCGACGCGCACCCTCTCCCTCCCTTGGCCTCTTTGGCGGGATCATGTTGTTTCGAACTGGTGACCACAGGGTAAGGTTTTTAGTTGTGTTTTTAGTCCCCAATTGTCGGTAGTGAGGTGATGGAGATGTCGTTGGCATGGAATAAGTCCTTCATGCCTCTTCCTTCTCATGATGGTACCTTTTGACAATGTTTGGAAGCGTGTGTCCCAGATCTGGTTCTCCAGATTGTTTTTTTTCCTTTTTGCAGATTTGTCTTGGTGCCTTTGTTCTACGAAATGAATGGGGCGCATGTGTTTCTCCTGCTCTAGTTCCGACCGACGAAGGTTGGCCAGTTTCAGTATCAACCGGGAGCGTGTTCCCCGACTCCGTCTAGCCGTGTTCCCCGACTCCGTCTAGCCGGGCCAGGTGCGTTATACAAGCCATCTTCAATGCCTTCTTATCCGGAGCGGCGATTTTCTATGCAGATTGATGTTGCAAGAATCTTATGGTCTATATCAATGACTAATTCTAGGCGTAACTTTTACAAGCTATTGGGATTAAACAAGTTTACTACGCTAAGAAGGAAACCCAGATGTGACGACGAGTATTGAGTACTACGCTTTGTCTATGGATGCAAGAGGAAGAATACTTCGACACCCCAAAAAATTAGTTGTATTTGTATATTTTTATAAAGTTGTTTTTTAGAGATTTCTGCGAAGTTGCTATTCTAAGGGTTCATGTTACTATTATATAGCATTTGGCATTTTCAAAGAAAAAAATCCATACATAAACCAAAGCATGCATGTTCGGTCCTCCCTCCCCCTCAATTGATAGTGGGGTCAACATGCCCCGCGAACATGATCGCACCTGACACCTCCTCGATGACAAAGAAGGCAAAAGGATGGTCAGCAACGAAGGCCACACACCGCGACAGCGGAGGTAGGGCACTAGTCGTGCTACACGTAATCATCACAGTGGCAGCCGCGGCCTCGGTGCCTTCCTCGTTCACCTCGATGACGGCTTGGTGGATCACTTCCTGTAGAGCCAGCCTCCTCCTTCCCCCCGTCCCGTCCTCAACCACATCAGATAGGTCGGCCTTCCCTGGCTCTAAAGCCTCCTTGAGCCCCATGTCGCAGAGAATGTCGTTCATAGTCATGTCAAAGCTGACCTTGAATGTAGGCAGCCGGAAGTCGTCAACCTCGACATCGCTCCTCGGCAGGTGCTTGCGCAAAAAGTCAGGGTCACAGGCAATCTGGTTGGCCAACCAACACAGCCCATCACGCGCGTCGAGGAGGAAGACACACATTGAGTAGACCGGCTGTGGCTGCGACTGCGCGGGCAAGGGGCGGCCTTGCTCGTAGCGCAGCTGGAGCACCTTGAAGCCATTGTGCCACGCGATTATTTGCCTACCAAAGCCACGCATGAAGGACGTGTCGATGGCGGTGTTGTCAAGGCGGTGAAACAGATGGTGTTCCTCGTCGAATGGCATGTTCCACTTTCCCTTGAAGTACATGGCGTTGACAAGCACCAGGTCGGTGAGGTGGGACAACACGTCACGGCCAATCAGGGTGGGGATGAGGTCGTTCATCAACGCCGCCACCCATGCGTTGATCTGCTCCTTTGCCTCCTCCGGCTGCACGTACATAACGATAATCATCATATATCTACATGCCACAATCAATCATAATAGAGTACTATTAATTGTGTTGCACATCGTTGTGCTAAAGCAGCTCTTCAACTAGAGAGTGTTGTAAATTACTCTAATATAATCTCTGGTTTTCTAAGCTGCAATTTGCTCTCGGATGCATTGCCACTGAATGAATAAAATGCCGAGAGGAGCTTCAAAAAATCATATATCTACATGCCACACATCTCAGAGTGTGCAAAACCGAACCGAAAACCAAAAACCAAACAAAAAATCAAACCAAATTGCATTTTTGGAATTTTTTTTCAGGTTTCGGTTTCAGTTTTGAAATATGAAAACCATTTGCGTTTCGATTTTTTCCATTAGAAAGCGAATACTGTTTGGTTAAACCGAATTAACCAATCGAAACTGATGTTTTTTGTGTTCAAAAGCGTAATGAGGTGCTATAGTTCAATATTTTCTAACCCATTAGTGCTTCAGTTTACATGATTAGCCTGACTACTTATCCAATGTCTCTTCTTTATCCTTTTCTACTTGTTTCTTTTCTCATTATTGATATATATCATGTATTTACACATGAAAAAGTTATCTGTTTGCCAAAAAATTCATGTCAACCTTGGTTAATTTGGCCATTCATTACCGAAACCAAACTGAAAGTGAAGGGCTATTACTGAATCCGAACCATATCTATGTATGAAACCATATAATCCAAAGTATAAAAACTGTAGAAATCATAAACCGTATAAATCGAGCCGAACAAAAAAAAACCGAATGCACACGACATGTCGATCACTTCCGGGGTCCGGCCGCTATTCACTGACCTGCTTGTGGAAGTTAACTGGGCGGATGACGGACTCGTACCACTCGGTGGCGACGTCGCGGAAGGCGGGGCGGAGGGGCACGGTGGTGTCGTGCCACACGCCGCACCCGAAGTTGATGCGCGGGCCGCCCGTCTGGGACCGGTCAATGAGGGCCTGCCGGGCCAGCGTGCAGACGTGGAAGGTGTGGACGTCCCATGAAGGCACCCCGAGGACGCCGAGCAGCTCGTCGAGGGTGCGCTCACGCGCGCCGGTGGCCCACACCGAGAGCGCCGCCTAGAGGCACAGCGGCGAGAAGACCAGGTTGCCGCTCCTATCGGCGTCGGCGGCGAGGCGCTTGTTTAGGCGGAGGGTGAAGGCATGCAGGCTGTCGCGGGCAGCGGCGCGCCCGGCCTCCTCCCACTGGGCTATGGCGGCGCGCTCGTCCTCGACCCATTGGGCTAGGTCGTCGGCGTGATCGACCTCGGATTTGGGCAACATGGACGCCCACCTAATGCTCGTGGCAGCAGTCAAGGCGGTGAAACAGATGGCGTTCCTCGTCGAATGGCTTGTTCCACTTGGCCTTGAAGTAGATGGCGTTGACAAGCACCAGGTCGGTGAGGCGGGACAACACGTCACGGCCAATCAGGGTGGGGATGAGGTCGTTCGTCAACGCCGCCACCCATGCGTTGATCTGCTCCTTTGCCTCCTCCGGCTGCATGTACATAACGATAATCATCATATATCTACATGCCACAGTTCAATCATAATAGAGTACTATTAATTGTGTTGCACATCGTTGTGCTAAAGCAGCTCTTCAACTAGAGAGTGTTGTAAATTACTTTAAGGGCAGTTGCAAAGAGTTTAATCCTCTAGAGGGTCCAATCCCTGCGGGTATTGGAGCACGAAAGCCAGATCACCATCACTGTCGCGCACCATCTCCCTCCCTTGGCCAGGGATCATATTGTTTCGAACTAGTGATCATAGGGTGAGGTTTTTAGTTGTGTTTTTGGTCCCCAATTGTCAGTAGTGAGGTGGTGGAGCTGTCGCTGTCGTGCAATAAGTCCTTCATGTCTCCTCCTTCTCATGATGGTGCCTTTTGAGAACCTTTGGAAGCGTGTGTCCGAGATCTGGTTCTCCAGATTTTGTTGTCTTTTGCAGTTTGTCTAAGTGGCTTTGTTCTACCGACTGGATGGGGCGTATGTGTTTCTCCGGCTCTGGTATCGACCGACGAAGGTTGGCCAGTTTCAGTCTCAATCGGAAGTGTCGGTGTCAAAACCGGCGGATTTCAGGTAGGGGGTCCTGAACTGTGCGTCTAAGGTGGATGGTAACAGGAGGCGGGGGACACGATGTTTACCCAGGTTCGGGCCCTCTCGATGGAGGTAATACCCTACTTCCTGCTTGATTGATCTTGATGATATGAGTACTACAAGAGTTGATCTACCACGAGATCGAAGAGGCTAAACCCTAGAAGATATCCTATGATATGATTGTTGTTGTCCTACGAACTAAACCCTCTGGTTTATATAGACACCGGAGGGGTCTAGGGTTACACAGAGTCGGTTACAAGGGAGGAGATCTACATATCCGTATTGCCAAGCTTGCCTTCCATGCCAAGGAGAGTCTCATCCGGACACGAGACGAAGTCTTCAATCTTGTATCTTCATAGTCCAACAGTCCGGCTAAGGGATATAGTCCAGCTGTCCGAGGACCCCCTAATCCAGGACTCCCTCAGTAGCCCCTGAATTAGGCTTCAATGACGATGAGTCCGGCGCGCAGGTTGTCTTCGGCATTGCAAGGCGGGTTCCTCCTCCGAATACTCCATGAAAGATTTTGAACACAAGGATAGTGTCCGGCTCTGGAAAACAAATTTCACATACCATTGTAGAGAGAATAATATTTCCACAAATCTAATCCGCTGACAACTTTTCATAACATGACATCACACCACGGCCTGGTCATTATTCGAACCGTTTTCTCAACCAGCTACTGCACATATTGCGAGGCGGTTTTCTTGGCACGTCTTGTCGAAGCAGAGATCATGCCCCCTTATCACGGGATTCTCATCAATACAGGTGTGGGTAACCCAACCGCGCCATCAATTACGACGCTTGGGGAATAAGCGAGTTTTACCAGGCAGGTGGGGAGGCGTATAGTTTCTTCCGCCTTTATAAAGGGACAAGGATTCTTCTTTTCACTCACGCCTTCTTCCTCCTTGCTCATTCATTCTTGCGCACTCGAGCTCCAGCACCCAAGTTCGCATTTTCCCCTCAAACCACTCCAAGCATGTCCGGAGCGGGAGGTAAGTGGATGGTCTCCTCTGTTACGGAGGAGGACATCACAAAGCTACGGAGAGCCGGATATCTGGCACCGGATATCGCACACCGGCTGCCAGATGCGGGGTAGATCATCCCTACTCCAGAACCCCATGAGAGGGTGGTTTTTCTTACCCACTTCGTCCGCGGACTGGGATTTTCCCTCCACCCATTTGTCTACGGGCTCATGTTCTACTACGGGCTGGACTTTCACGATCTGGCCCTCAATTTCATCATCAACATCTCGGCATTTATCGTCGTGTGCGAGACCTTCCTCCGCATCAAGCCCCACTTCGGCTTGTGGCTGAAGACCTTCAATGTTAAACCGAAGGTGGTGGTCGGCCAGCAAGCAGAGTGCGGAGGCACCATGGTGGGAAAAATGTCCAACGTCACCTGGCTCGAAGGCTCCTACGTGGAGACCATAAAGGGGTGGCAATCGGGGTGGTTCTACATCACCGAGCCGCGCGACACGAACTGGGTGGCGGCCCCCGAATTTTGATCCGGAATCCCCATGCGGCTCACCTCTTGGAAAGAGAAGGGCCTATCATGGGGTTCCTCGGTAGAGCTGACCAGACTCCAAACCTGCGTCAAAAACATGATGAGCAAGAAAATTAAGCTCGTCAGCATGGTTCAAGTCATGCTCTTCCGCCGGATCCTCCCGTGTCAAAGACGGCATTCAATTTGTGGGAGTTCGACCCGGCCGAGCACCAGACGCTGCGAGAGCTCTTCGACACGACGCACAAAGACGTCTGGAAGGTGCTGTTCAAGGGTGAAGGTACCTCCTCCCCTTAGCGAGGACCGCGGACTCAGTGCAAAGCGCCCTGCCAATCCGGTAAGTCTTTTATATCTCATAAGATGTTCATTTTCCCCCGTTTAACCATGCATGGGATCTAAGCCTCCATGCCATTTAACATGACTGGGTAGACACAGCGGACCAGATCGATGCATGCCGGGCGTGCCGGATGGCATCACAACGGATTTACAACTGTGTGTGCTTATCTATCTATCTGTCTGTATATGATATGTGAACATAATGCGTAATTAGTTTCATTTTTCTTTTCCTGATCCATCCATTCACTAGTGTTACAAATAACAAAGCGTTTGTGGTTGATTAATGTCGCCGGCAACAGCAGCCATCCATCCACTAGGGATACCCATCAGGCATCCAAGGATGGAGGGATTGGATTGCGCCATCTAATCGATCCACGGCACGGCCTTCTTTCCGGCCATGGATCACCCCTCTAGAGCTTGTTTTCTCCACCACACTGCCATCTCTATATATACAAGAGATAGACATTCATCCGCGTGCGGGGTGCACGTGCGGCTTAGAACTTAGAAACTTGGGCGAGAGGCGATGAAAACATATCAGTACTTGACTAAGGAACTTGAAAATCTCTCAACTCTCTATGTCTGAAGATTTTAGCATTAGCATTTCTCTATGTCCAAAGCGAAATCTCTCAACTATCTATCTCTGAACATTTTTAGAACTAGTGATTTATCAAAGTGTAAATGAGTCTCTCAAATATGTATCTATATATATGCACGTTCTATCCTCCCCCCGCACGCGTCAATTGATCGTGGGGTCAAGAACATGACCCGCAAACAGGATGGCACCAGATACCTCCTCGATGATGAAGAAGGCAAAAGGATGGTCAGCGACGAAGTCCACACGCAGCGGTGGCGGAGGAGGTGGCGGAGCTGCGTCTTGACTACACAGGAAAGTGTTCATCATGGTGGCAGCCGTGGCCTCGGTGCCTTCCTTGTTCACCTCAATGATGGCCCTGTGGACCACCTGCTCCAACCTCCTTCTTTCTCCGGTGCCATCCTCTGTCATGTCGGACAGATCGGCCTTCCTCGGCTCGAAAGCCTCCTTGACCCCCAGGCCTCGAAGAAGGCCGTTCATCGTCATGCCGAAGCTGACCTTGAATTTAGGCAGCCGGAAGTCGCCGACCTTGACGTCGCTCCTTGGTAGGTGCTTGCGCAGAAATTCAGGGTCGAAAGCGATCATGTCGAAGAGCCGCCACAGCCCGTCCCGCGCATTAGGGAGGAATACGCACATGGAGATGATCACATATTTATACTAAACATTTTTACTTTATCCTAATTCATTTTGGACTAAATCCTAATAATGTATTGGACTTAGCGAATTCAAATTAAGTAATGGAATAACGTTAGATTGGAAGACCATCATTTCCTGATCATACACGAACTAAAAAACGATTTTGAAGACATGCTTATTTTTTGATGCGCTCCTTAGACATAATATCCTTAAATATCTATATAACCAGCTAGAGTGTTTTAGATTGTATAAATCTGCTAAATAGCTTGTCATATGTTTATAAAATAGAAGACTATGAAGTTTAGTCCCAACCAAACAGAGAATTGTAGAACGTATGAATTGTCAATAAGTAGTTTGTCCTTGAATTTAAGCTTCTGTTCTAGCTCATACTAAGTAACAATTTCTTTATCATTTTACCATTTATGTTCATGAAGAGGACAATAGTTAGTCAAATATGGTGGTTCCATACTCAATAGTTTGTACCAAAATCATACAATTCATAACTTGGCGTGAATATTTTGAATTTATACTTTTGTAGACTGTAAATTTATTAGCCTGATTTGGGTTTGTACTCAAGTCAATTTTCATGATGCCCACACACTTGTCAGCACAACAACATGCACCGACGAAGGTAGACTTGTTTTTCATGAAGCTTTTGTAGCGTCACCCCTAGTGTCACACTCTCCTTTGCTCTATTTTTTGTGCAACTCATAAAGTTGTCGGAGTCCATCCATGTTTGTGATGGAAACTTCCTTTTCTTTTAGATGATCTTCCTTTAATTTCTTACTACTACTTACAAACTTATGTGAGATTTCTAATATACAACTTCCGGCTTTCATCATAAGGCATAAGCACTTATTCATCACAAAACTGTACATTTCGAGAAATGTACAAGGTACATATGTATGGCTGAGCTCACTATGCTTCCAAAAATTAATTGGTTGCACAAAGCTTGATCTACTATCATTATTCCACTAAATAACATAGGTTTGTCAAATTAGTAAGTGTACCATTCATTTCATTTCTACTCTGAAACTTAGAGGTAACCAGTGCATCTCCTTAACAAAATCCACATTGTCAAATATTTGCTAGTTCAAACTTCTAAGAAAAGATTTTGTTCTCCACTCATGGCAGATTTTGAAAAATTATTTCTTATGATCTCATGGAAATTTCAAAACACATTTTTCTTCAAAACATGGCAAATTTAGAGAGAAAAAATAATGCTCACATGGCAACTATATGAATTTTGTTCCACACACTTGGCAACTTTCTTTCTTTGCACTGTGGCAAATATACTTTACGGACCATGGAACTTTATGGATGATGGAAAATATACTTTATGAACCATGGCAAAATTAATTTTTTTAACCATTGTAAATTTCATTTTTTGAACCATAGCTATTTATTGGACAATCCACGGTATAAGGTTTTTGTTCTTTATTATGAAAATTTTATATATGTGGCCATGAAAAAATTATTTTTGGTACCATGGCGAATTAAGTTTTTTGGACCATGGTAAATTAGTTTTGGAACATGCCAAATTTGCTGAACAAACAATTGTAAATTCTTTTTTGTACACCATGGCAAATTTATTTTGGACACCACTGCATATGTCATTGTGATCTCTCTCTCTGCGCGTGTGTGTGTGCGCGCGCGCGCGTGTGGCCCAGCTGGTGGGGGTGCCTTTCAAACGAGAAAGTTTGAGCGGGGGATCCCTCATAGCAAACCATTCGTTTACTCCAGCGCTGCTGCAGATCTGACATCAGATCTATATCCACATCCATTATTTATTAATTTGGAAATAGGGAAAGGCAAAATAAACCTACAACCTACTATTTCAGGTAAGTTCCACTTTATACTAGGATGATGGGAAACCAAAATTATTCATTCGGGGAGTGGCATGGCTTCTAGTTCTCTCTCCAAATTCACAATTTGCGTAAAATGAATAATCGACTCTCATCACTAAGACCTTACATTTTAGTCATGATTATGAATAGACATATCGACCAATATTTGAAACATGAGCATGTTGTATGCATATGAAAATCATGACTTACACGAGCTTAGAGAAAACAATTGTATTTCTAATTTAATATATGGTCAGAACACTTATCGTGGCATCGATTGTTTCAACCTAGAGTGCTCCCGGTTTGTTCAAATCTCCAAGGACTATGTATGCACTGGGTGCGGCTTTGGCGCCATCATCAAAATACGGCGGTGAACAGTACGAGGTTCCACTCATGTTGTATATGGTATTCACATTGTATTTGCTTATTTCGACATGAATTATAGTTGATTAATAGTACGAGCTCACACTAACAGTATACCAAAAGGTCTGGAGAAAGGATGATGTAAGCAGAAAATGGTGAGCGTTGTACATGGACGACGTGAGCGGGAAACCTTTTGAATTTCAGATTCGCTGATTCAAAAAATGTTCATGGATTCAAACAATATTCATACATTTCAAAAATGTTCATAAAAAAATTCTTCATGAATTTCAAAAATCGTTCCAAAATTTTAAAAATATTGTTGATTTAAAAAATATTTGCCGATTCAAAAAGTGTTCATGAGTTTGTGAAAATGTTCACAATTTATAGAAATGTCTGTGAATTAGTAAAAATGTTCACATTTTCGAAAAATGTCCACGACTTGAAAAAAGGTTTGGGAATTTGATTTTTTTCAAGATCTCCAAAAAAATTCACAATTTCAAAAAAATGTTCATGGCTTCGTAAAATGCTCCAAAATTTGAAATATGTTCATAAAATGGAAAATAAAAAATGAAGAAAGGAAAAAACATAAAAAGAAAAGGAAAAGCGAACATGACAAAAGTAAAACCAGAAATAAAAAAACAAGTAAATTTACCAAAATTAAAAAGAAAAAATAACCGAATGTAAAACACCAAAAAAATGGTCTGGGGAAGTTCTAGAACCTGTCTAAACCTGAAAAGAGCTAGTTGGGCCGGCCCAAGTGTACCTAGCGGGGAACATCGGTACGCGCTTGGTTGATATTTCGCGACCTACGCGCCCAATAGGATCTGCCCGCGGCTATGTCTCGGTTGGTGTGAGATTGACGGCTGCCTTGCGTCAAGTGGGGCGTATGGTGGTTCGCCGATAGTGCTAGGTTCATTAGTTTCATTCGTTTTCCTCTTCATTTATTACCTTTGCTTACATTGTGAATAAATAGTAATGCAAATATTTTTTTAAATGTCCATCCTGCATTTACAAGTGTCAATGCATTGTGAAATGTTTGTTCGTGCAATTTTTAGAAAATACTCATACTATTCAAAAGAAATGTCCGTGATATTTATTACAATGTTTATACATTGTAGAAATCCACTCTTTTTTAGAAATATTTCATACCATTGAAAAATATGTTCATAACTATCAAAAAAGCTTTCACACGTTCGAAATATATGTCCGTGACAGTTTCAAAAAGTGTTCAGGCATTCAAATATATGTTTGTGAATTTTTCAAAAATATTTATAAAATATAAACAAATGTTGGCATAGTTTAACAAAAATGTTTCACATCATTCAAAAAAATGTTCAATTTGTATTTGAACAAATGTTTTATACATATTCAGAAAAAAGCTCAAACATGTACTCCAACAAATGTTTATACAATGTAAGAAAAATATGCGTGTAATTTTAAAAAATCCATACCATTCAAAAAAGTGTGCAACGTGTATTTGAAAAATGTGTAACATGTATTGAAAAATATTCAATGTGATAAAAAAAAAGATACAACATGTATTAGAAATAAATTTGGTAGAAGAATGGAAAAAAATGAAAAAAATCCATAGAAAACCAGGAAAGTAACAAAGAAAAAAGAACCACATGAAAGGTTTTGTATGGATACCAAAATCCATAGCACATCATTTGTTTAGGATAGCCAACTATCAGAGAACAAAAATGCAAAAGTTGTCAAGTTTCAGTTCAGTATGGATACCAAAATACAAAAATGATCGAGGCCGTCAAACCTAGGAACAGACCAGACACGGGTTCATATATGATTTGGATCAAAATATCTCAACCATTGCGACCGAACTGACTACACTCGACTAATGAAAGAGCCAACACTGCTGCATTAACTGAAGAGTTTGCAAATTTAGTGGACCACACATCTCTGGGAACAGCACCACGGAATTTCAACAAACTAGTTTCTACAGGTTCTGGATACCGGCAAAATGGTTTATTTGTACAAGTTTGCTTCAAAGTTACAAATGGAAAATCACCATACATAAAAAAAGGGCACCAGGGTCCTGCTGTTATTACTTCAACTTGGCAGCTGTTAAGCATTGGGATACCTGTGAAGCAAAAACTATCTGCATCAGAATCTGACTCTCTCTGCTCATCACTGAAATGATAAAACTATCGATTCTCAGCTAGTTAAAATGTAAAAGAATTCGTGGTTTTAAGTAACTTATTCCAGAATCATTT
Organism: Triticum dicoccoides; assembly: GCF_002162155.2. NCBI lineage: Eukaryota > Viridiplantae > Streptophyta > Magnoliopsida > Poales > Poaceae > Triticum > Triticum dicoccoides. The sequence continues at coordinate 17,050,011 of NC_041382.1, forward strand.
TAGGAATATATCAGATAAAGGCAACAGAAAAGTTAGACGAAAAGTGAAATTGAAGAACCGTTTAGACTTCTGTACTCGTTAATTTTCCACTTCCATTGTTGATATGATCTTAAGGTTTTTAACGACTTAGGGAAAATTAAGTGTTTAGTGATCGATGCCTCTATCTCTGAAGGAAATTCTGAGCCAGTGAGAGTATCAGTACGATTAGGAGTAGGATATCATTGAATGAGGGAATGCTCTTGTAGATTTCTTCATGTTGTCACATAAAGAGATGAAACGGAAAGGATAATACAATTGGAAAATGGGACATGCTTAAGTGGCATAAATGTAGAAACTACAAACATGTTAATGGAAAATCATACTGTTCAATACACATCCAAGTGTATATAGGTAAAATCGCTTATGAAAAACAATGGGTGACCTATAGATGACACAATGGTCATGGAAAAGGAAATTTATGATTCTGATATTACGCCATAAAAACAATGCTCTGATATATTTTTAACCACCTTAGGGAGAGGCAGATCCAGATGTGATGTGGTGAGACCTCAGTCGATGCATAAGGAGAATGGATGGCGACAAACACAAGAGGAAAGAAATGGACGTTGCTGACCAAGATATATGGAAGTAAGGAAAGGATATGGGAAATAAAAAGCAGCCAGCCTCAAAGCACGATGACAGGAAGTGATGAAAGCAGATGAGGGAAACATACATAAGAAAAAGAAATGTGGTCTTCTCTCTGGCATAGGTAGTTGAAGAAGAATATATATAGGGGGCAAGCGGCAAGTCTGGGTGGACTAGGCAAAGCAATGCTGTAATCAGCATGCAGGACAGGGAGACATATCAGAAATGATTTCGTGGCACCTCAACTGATGCACATGGAGAGTGGATGGTAACAAAACCAAGACAAGACAAATAGAGGGCTGATGATCAAGGGATATGGAAGTAGAGCTCGGAGATGGGAGCCAGAAAGCAGTCAGTCTCAAAGCATAATGACAGGAGAGGTGGCAGCTGAGACAATACATAGAAGAAATATGGCCTTTTATCTGCAATTGGTAATCGATGAACTATACAATATGTGCAAGAACTTAACCGGCTTTAGACATAGGCATTCAAGTTCAACGCCCGATAAAATACATAATATGTACCTTGTTTCACTGCTGACAGAACTATTGATCCAAATTTGCTAAACGGGTGATGAGTTTCCATAATATATGGACCGTATACCATACATTCACATGTAAGCTGTTGCTAAGCTAAAACATATACATGTAGCAGAGGATACATTTACATCACCTGTTCACCTCACACAAGACATTAGCATCATGTATTGTTCAGCATTTTAGGTTCATCATCTCTGCCGCCGATCACCCTTCCTGCATCCAAAACAAGTCTAGTAAACTAACAAAGAATTTAAGGAAAAAAGAGAGGGCAAAGGTGCTAGTTATATCAACCTACAGTTGCATTCATGCAACTTGAGCAAGACATTATTTGGTTTTATACATCGCTAGGGATAGGTAAATAAAGTCATATCTACTTCAAATACAAGGAGAATTACTCAAGCCTTAGTTAGTGTTCATCAGTTTACTCGACCAGGGAACATATAATTATACAAAAAACTTCTTTTACAGATAGTTATATAGAAATTGTTGTGACATGATTTTGTTCCATGTTAAGTCAAAAGCACTTCGCCAGAATATGCTCAAACTGAGAAACTCCGATGATGAAATACTGAAGATTTAATAAAACTGGCCTTATAGAAGATAAACAGAGCATCACTTTTTCTGAAGTGGTACAAATGAGCTCACTTGCAACAGGATTCTTACAAAAAATGTTGAGTAAGGTTCACCATTTATTTCATATATATCAAGATATATGTAGGTCGTGATTGTGGGCTTATTATTAAATGCAAGATCAATATATGTAACTACTATATTTCATAGAAATGCTTCGAGAACTTGCTAAGCATCCAAATATGACATCTACTGATCTAGTACCTAATACGATATTTCAGACGGTTTGAGTCTATGTTTTAGAGTGTTGCCAGTTTCCAACTGTTACATAGACTGAAAAGATCGGTACTATAAATATATAGACATAAACTTTACAATAGCATTGGCATAAGGTAAGCACACTGCCCAACCCTTGAGGGCAAGAACAAAGTTCCAACAACCACATGCCCAAAGATAACTGAAGAATCTTGTTAATCTCCTTGCAAAGTAAATAAATAAAGTAAATTAAAGACGAGATATTACCTCCAGCATAGAAATTTGTGTATGGATGATAGGTGGTCCTGAGGTTGCTTTCAAAAATAAGCTTGAACCGCAGCGAGTCAAGTTGGATCATGAAGACACTAAAGCCTATGACCAGAAACATCACATTGCTTTCCTCGGCATACCCCAATATCTGTATGTGCGCTTTCTCCATCCCCGGTTTCGCCGGAAGAAGCTTGTCCAAATGAAGGGTTTTCCGCAGCACCCATCTGCCAACACCTTCAGAGGTGTTCCTCTCCCACAGCTGCATGCTCTGTTGGGACGAAATGGCGAGGCCTAGGCAGCCATCCTGTGTGCGCAAGATCTGGAAGTGGGAATACCTGGTAGAACGGGCGTCTGCCGGCTCCCGGATCAGGGCAAGGCGCTGCGTTTCAAGATCAAATGAGAGGATGCTGGTTGCGTCAATCGACCAGTGCAATGCACTCCCAACCAGGACGCTGGAGCGTTGCAGAGTAATCGGAAGGATGACCGTAATTGGTTCTGAGATCAGATTTCCCCATTCACCGGACTGGGAGTCGTAGAGGCGAGCGAACACGCGAGTGCGGGCCGTGTTGGTGCGGACTAGGACCAGCTTGAAGGGGCTCGAGTGGCAGTCGCCGTGCACGTGGCCTTCCTCGCGGGCGGCGCAGAGCATCCCGGCGCTTCCGATGATGTTCTCTTGGTCGTCGTCGAACCCCGGCGGGAAGGCGACCTGGCGCTGGCGACCGGTGAGGGGGTCGCACACGACGGCGTGGAGGCGGTCGACGTTGAAGAGGAGCGCGAGGCCGTGGCGGCAGCCGCAGAAGATCCAGCGCTCGTCGCGGCTCTGCCGCAGGGAGAGGCGCTCGGCGGGGATGCGGTCGGGCGGGTCCAGCAAGGGGGTGAAGCCGAGCCATTCGAACCCGCCGGTGAAGATGCCGAGGAGCGGGGGCTCCCTGCGGTGGCGCGCGCGGAAGCGGGCGAGGAAGCCGCGGTCGGAGACGAGGCGGCGCCAACGCTTGCAGACGAGGGAGGCGCGCGGGAGGGAGGACGGCCGCGGAGGGAGGCGGAGGAGGATCTCGCCGAGGAGGTCGTCGTCTTCCAGCGGGGCCGCTGGAGCCGGCGAGGAAGGGCGGCGGCGACGGCCCATCGTCACCGGCCGGTAGGGCGGAATGGATATTTCAGGTCT
>NC_041382.1:17053646-17083938 GCF_002162155.2 Triticum dicoccoides
CCTCTTCTTTTTTTTTTTTTTTGAAGGAAGCCTACAACACCAGCACCAGCGGTCAAAGTTATAGACGACTGAATCAGAATAAAAAAAGAAGCAAGGCTATCCTTCCTTGGCACTAGCAATCACATTTTCATAGATTTATTTCAGTCTTTTCTATTGAATTCGCTCAATAGAAGAAGATGTTCGGTTGGCTAGGAGGTGTATGTGTGGTGTCATTAATCTTAAGATGCGATGCCGACTCAAATTGCCTTTGTTGGGCTACAGGTAATCGTGCTGAGTCTCTAGCCGTTCAAAATCAAGTTTTCGACAAACACTGAGATTGTTGTCTTGGCTTTGTAGAACCGATTCTGGATAGACGCATCCGGAAGAAGGAATCAGCGACCCGAGCTGCCACTACCTCTTTTAAGTATAGGCCTGCCTCTTTCCTTTATTATGATATAGAACCGTCACTAGTGCAGAACCGGACAATAGCACCGGTTTGTAAGGCTCTTTAGTGCCGGTTGCATAAATATATATACAATTTCTAGTCCCTAGTGCAGATGGCCTTTAGTGCCGGTTATGATATAGAATTTCTAGTAGAACCAATCATATATATATATCATCAATGTCTCACAAACCACCATATTAATTCACACATACACACATGTATAGCTATATACAATTTCTCCTACATATGCATGTTGCCTTCGGAGCCAGTGGCATTAGCCTAATTGGTGCCTTCGGATCACACGATGACAATTGGAAGTGGTTCATGACCTGGTCGATGGGGGCGGTAGCGGGTAATAGTATTCTCCCTTCGGATTTATGACCTGGTCGAGCAAAAATCCCGCTATTTCCTCTTGAAGTGCTTCTACGCGCTCCGTTTTTAGGAGCTTGTCCCGCACCTCTGTGAACTGTTAAGAAGGAGATCAATATGCATGTGTATTAGTTGTGTGACTAGATATCGATAATGGTGTAAAAATTGTGAATAGTGTTTTGACAAGCGTACCCATTCCTGTCTTTGAGATCTGCTCCTTTCGGACGCCATCATGCGAATGTTCTTGCAAACGCAGAATGCACACAGATCAGTCCCCTGCGCCTGCTTCAGGGCCTTTACAAGAATGGAATTTAATTTGATCAGATAATAATTAATCAAGTATGATAATTAAAGAGATGGCAGCTAGCTAGCTAGCTAGTACTACTTAATTACTTACCTTGGGTCGAAAACATTTCAGCTGTCGTTTCCATTCGCCTTCCGTGACGCTGATGAACCTTGGCCAAGCCCTGCCCGCCGACAAAGAAAATGAATAAAGTGGTTATTAAATAGTTCATATCATGAAATGACGAACTAAATAGGCCGAGATATATAGTTAATAATAATTGAAATTACATGTTGATTATCCCAAGCAAGATGTTATAGTCACTATTTGCTTTGAGTAGTGAGTCCAGTATTTCAACTGTTCCGGCGTCAACTTTAATGATACACAAAATCCAGTAAAATCTGCATGCACACATGTTTGCATGTCTTAATTAAGCGTGCATATGTAAGCAAAAACATGTAGCTAGCTAGTAGGCAAAAACAGAGAATTTGTAGTATAAGAAAGTGTGACTCACTGGAAGTTGTAAGGAAGTAGTATATCTTCATTGTATTTGAGGCGCTTCAAGAACCCTAGCATGCTGTCCTCTACCTGCTTTTCATGATGCTTGTTTATTTTCCATGTGTATTCATTAACGGTGTTTGGGTCAATGAACCCAATGCCATAGCGTCCACCTTTTCTCATTTCATACATCTTCATCTTGCATAATACCACAGAAAAGAATATAGTGAGGAAAGTTACAGGTAATGATTGATCAAAAGGATCACTACAGCTAGCTTGAGACTTAAATTACAGAAAGAAATCACTTACAGACAATAGCAACTGACGACAGATTTGTCGAGTGCGTCTTGATTGTATAACTGAAACAGTTCAGAATACTCAACGGTCACAGGTTTCTGATGGTAGTAATGATTCTTCTTGACTTGCACCATGAGGGACTCTCGATCGGATCTCTTGGTAATGTCCATGTACCATTGATGCAATTCATACATTCTCGTTGGGAGCTTCTCGACCTCTTCTGGCTTGACCAAAGGTTGGCCCCAGGCATATTTCCATTTTATTTCCTCCTCTGTAAGCACAGGCATGTCCTCGATCTTGAGGAGTTGTCCAACAGTGATGTTGAGAGTTTCAGCCTGCATTATATGCTCCTGGGTTATTACCACATCGCCCACCTCGGGAACGTAAACTGTTTGCCCACAATAATATTGGGCGCGCGTACTGTCACGGGTTGTTGGCGGCACACCAAGCGGGGGGATCGATTGCGCGCCTGTTCTCCCAGCTGGGCAACGGTTTTCCCGCATTTTTTGACAGCTGCTTGTTGTTTGCTCGAGCTCGAGCTCGCCTCCTTCTGTAGACGTTGTCGATGTAACTTCCTGATGTGGCGCTCATAGTCTGTGTCAACAGGCTTAGGAGATGGTGGTTGAGCCATACGAATGAAGTGGTCAACTACTTCCACAGGCACTTTCTCCCTTGGCGGCGGTGGCGGTTTCGGTCCAAAATGGGCGTCGACTTCTGCCCGCACTATGGCATTGGTTTGCTCCTCGGTCCTGTCGTAAGCCCTCACAGGAAGAGGAGTAGTGAGGTTTGGACCATATTTATATCGCTTGCCTCCGCCTGTACTTCCTGTACTATGACCTCGACTCGTACCGCTACGCACCATAGCTGCGGGGTGTCTCGATCTTCTGCGATTGCTGAGGCGGCGGAGACGGCTGACGGGGCTGAGTTGGACGAGGAGTGGCCTGAAGCTGTGCCGGACTTGGAGGATGATGTGACACGGACTAGCGAGATGCTAATTCGCGTGCGTAGATGGCCCGATCTTTCACGACGATGCTTGATCAACAGTTCGTCCCCTTGTTCCTCCTCGCAACCTTCAAGATAATTTTCACCTGTGTACGAAAATACACAAACGAAAATAGCGACCCCCTCGGATCAGCACGTAGGCGTCGATGTGATGATCGACCCTCCGTCGCTAATAAATTTTCACGATGGGAAAATCACAGATAATACACAAGATATGGTCGCCCGTAACTCGGACGTTTTTTTGTATATCTCATACTCAAAAATAAAACTCAAAACTAATCCCCCGTACATGGCCGGAGCTAGCCTATTATATAGGCGACACACAACCCTACGTAACGAACTAAAACTTAAACAGACTCTCCTGCCTTATCTCAACTAATTGAGGATTCTTCTAGTTAATGATCTGGCAAGATCTTCTTACCAACTAAACTAAACGCACATGTTTGGACTCCATAAAATATTAGACTCAGTTTACCTACCTAAATCTATCCATATTGGCAAGGACCCAACAAATAATCTACATGGAGGTGTACGAAACGTGGGCGTTATTTCTTCTGGCTTTGGTTCTTCTATGCTTGTACGTGTTAGCTTCTTGCTCCACATTGGTGGCATCTTCATAGACGGTTGTGTAGGTTGGTTTACTTGACAGTAGTTTTGCTTCGGTTCTGGTTGCGGACCACAAAGCAAACGTAGCTTGCCATCCTTTCCACAACTAATAAGTTGTCCTTTGGCTATGTCTGTCATCTTGTCCTTCATCACGGCCACATAGTCATTTCTTAATGCACTTGATATTTGTAGGTTCGTATCATCCTCCCTTCCTTTAAACAAAACCGTCCTCGATTTTGAGCCAACCTTCAAAACCTTCTTTTTTGAAACTTCCATGTTTCTAGTGATCACACTGTCCAGCATTGGTTTTAGAACGTGTCGTCTACCATCATGCTTGAATGTATATGTATTTGATTTACCTGCATGCACTGCATCACGATCAAACTGCCACGGTCTTCCCAATAATAACTGACACGTGTCCATCGACATGACGTCACAATCCACCTTGTCAACATAATCCCCAACAGCAAATGTCACACGTACCTTATGTGTAATTTTTAATTTCCCAGAGTTATATAACCACTCCACGTGGTGTGGTTGAGGGTGTCGCCACATAGACAAACCCAATTCTTGTACAAGGTCTTTGCTAATGGCATTGGTAAAACTGCCACCATCGATTATCATCTTACATGCACGGTCCTTGATCTTGCATTGTGTCTTGAAAACACTCCATCGTTGGCCTTTTGCATCACCGTCTTGTACCTTCTGTACCAAAAGATTCACACCCTTCATCGGTGCATCAACTTCTTCCTCTATTTCTTTTTGCTCTTCTCTCCTTTCTGCAAACGGCCTATCCAATCTGCCATGAACACATCCACTGGCATAGGAATAAAACAGATTTGTTGGCCCTTCCATGATACAAAGTAAGTATTTTTCTTGGAATTCCGAACAGCCCCAACACGTTTGCACCATGGGTTCCCAAGCAGCAGATGGCACGACACCATGGGCACAGGACAAACATGAAAAAATTCCGCACAACAATATTTTCCTAAAGTAAAAATTAGCAAAATCTGATGTGTAATGTGGATTTCACCTTTGAACCACTTCAATGTGTATGGTCTTTCAAGAGGTGTCATCTTCAGCCCCAATTTTTCCACCACCTCAATGCTAACCATGTTGACTGCAGTAGTCTCATCGATCGTCAGATTGACACGTCGTTCGCTCACAACGCAACGACTGTGAAAAAGAATGACCTCGCCAATGCCTTCCTCCTCCATCAATATGTTCTTGCTCAACATGTTGATGCTCGTCTCCGCGGATGATATTGCAAATTAAATCGCCGTGACTAACCTTAGCTCTGAATACCACTTGATGTGACACGGACTAGCGAGATGCTAATTCGCGCGCGTAGATGGCCCGATCTTTCACGACGATGCTTGATCAACAGTTCGTCCCCTTGTTCCTCCTCGCAACCTTCAAGATAATTTTCACCTGTGTACGAAAATACACAAACGAAAATAGCGACCCCCTCGGATCAGCACGTAGGCGTCGATGTGATGATCGACCCTCCGTCGCTAATAAATTTTCACGATGGGAAAATCACAGATAATACACAAGATATGGTCGCCCGTAACTCGGACGTTTTTTTGTATATCTCATACTCAAAAATAAAACTCAAAACTAATCCCCCGTACATGGCCGGAGCTAGCCTATTATATAGGCGACACACAACCCTACGTAACGAACTAAAACTTAAACAGACTCTCCTGCCTTATCTCAACTAATTGAGGATTCTTCTAATTAATGATCTGGCAAGATCTTCTTACCAACTAAACTAAACACACATGTTTGGACTCCATAAAATATTAGACTCAGTTTACCTACCTAAATCTATCCATATTGGCAAGGACCCAACAAATAATCTACATGGAGGTGTACGAAACGTGGGCGTTATTTCTTCTGGCTTTGGTTCCTCTATGCTTGTACGTGTTAGCTTCTTGCTCCACATTGGTGGCATCTTCATAGACGGTTGTGTAGGTTGGTTTACTTGACAGTAGTTTTGCTTCGGTTCTGGTTGCGGACCACAAAGCAAACGTAGCTTGCCATCCTTTCCACAAATAAGAAGTTGTCCTTTGGCTATGTCTGTCATCTTGTCCTTCATCACGGCCACATAGTCATTTCTTAATGCACTTGATATTTGTAGGTTCGTATCAGAGGAGGAGTGGCCTGAGGTTGTGCCGGACTTGGAGGAGGAGTGGACGTCTGACGCTGTGTCGGACTTGGAGGAGGAGTGGCCTGACACTTTGCCGGACTTGGAGGAGGAGGAGTGGCCTCACGCGTTGGTGGACTTGGAGGAGCGGGAGTCTGCTGAATCGGTGGCGGACTTCGACGAGGAGTCGGGTGACGCGGTGTCGGTGGCCTTCGAAAGATGATGCAATCCTTTCTCCATAGGATGATACGATGTTTGGCCTCTCCGAGTGTGTGCTCCCCGTCACCTCCAGGAATGTCAAGCTCTAGCCCCGAATATTGGTCCACCACCTCATCAACCACGACACGAGCATAGCCTGCTGAAATCGGGTTGCAATGGAAGGTTGCATCGGGGGAATTTGTATAAGCAACGCCGTCCGCCACCTTCAAGGATATGTTCTTAATTTTGAAGTGTAGCTCGCAGTTAGTGTTCTCCGTGATGTCATCCACGGGGTATCTATCCAGCATTGCGTCAAACGGGGTAGAACCCACGCTGCTTCTCGGCATGGATGGGGCGGTGGTATCCAATGTTGGATCATCCGCTAGCTGCTGCAGCTGCTGAGGACCCCTTTGCTGGCTAAGTGAGTCGATCTGCTCCTGCTGCCGCTGGAATTTGACTGCCAAGTCCGCGTGTGCTGATTCTAGGCCTTGAAGGCGTTCATAGTCCAGCTTCCTCTTCTCCTCCTTCATCTTCCTCTGCTTCTCCTCCGCAATCTTCCTTCTCGCACGGGTTCTGTAGTCGGCGTTCCAGTCCGAAAACCCCTCATACCACGGAATAGCGCCCTTGCCTTGTGTTCTTCCCAGGTGTTCAGGATTTCCCAGGGCACGCGTAAGCTCGTCGTTCTCTCTGTTGGGCTGGAACGCCCTCGTTCGAGCCTCTTCTATTGCAGCAAGTATATTATCGTCGGCTCCGTTCAGACATGCCTTCGTCGAAACTTTGCCTGTCTTCGGGTCCAACTCCCCCCATGCGCATAGAACCAAGTCCTGCACCTGGGGGGGGGGGGCAGCTCTTAGTAACCGGAGTGAGACCTGCATCCTCCATCTCTTTCTCAGACTTATCCCACTTAGGCATTGCCACCGCGTAGCCACTTGGCCCCAGCTTATGGAACTTATCTTTTTTTTCAGCATTCTTCTTGTTTATTCTCGACCGTTCCTTAGCTAATTCTGAATCCTTGAATTTCACGAAATCGTCCCAATGAGCACTTTGATTCTCTAGTGTTCCCTCGAATACTGGAGTCTTCCTTCCATCCTTGATGTACTTGTCCCATACACGATTCTTGTGGTTATTGAATGCAACCGCCATCTTCCTAAGAGCGGCGTCCTTGACTTTCTCCACATCTGCATCTGTGAAATGATCTGGTAGGGCGAAATGTTCCATGAGAGTATCCCAAAGCAGTTTTTTTGTCTGTCATCGACAAAAGTAACATTTGGACGTGGCTTTGCTGGCTCTCTCCATTCTTGAAGGGAGATCGGGAGTTGGTCCTTCACAAGAATTCCGCACTGACGAACGAACTTGTCCGCAATCTTCTTAGGCGCTAATGGTTCGCCATTAGGTCTGATTGCCTCGATATTGTACTTTACGCCCTCCTTCAACTTTTTGTTCGGGCCTCGTTTCGTCCTATTGCCTGAAGATTTGCTCGATCCGGATGGCTGAAAGAAGAAAGATCGATTCGTTAATATATCTTCAACTCATTTAAAACATGTGATGATCACCAGATGCCTGCTTATATAAATATATATACCTCGTCGGTCTTTGTTGTTTCAGGATCAACATGTTCCTCGTCATCGTCATAATCGTAGTTCATGACTTCGTCAATTCGGTCGTCGCGATCGAATATCATATCACCCTCTCCGGTGTTGTTTAGAAATTCGGAGCCGTCATAATCTTCTTCATTCTGATCATCATCTGACCCGCATATCATATCGAACATGGTCTGTTCTCCCTCTCTGTCGGTATTGTCCGCCATAGCTTTTATTTAACTATGCCAACAGAAATATAAAACAATTTAGTATTCAAATTACATCGTCTCGAATAATAGATATAATCTCGAATAATAGATATAATCTCGAATACATCGTCTCGAATAATATATAATATTGAATAGTACATCACTGACTAGGTAGCTAATTAAAGATCGAATACTACAGAAGAATCTAGGAACACCCAAAGAGAAGGAACCCTCACAGATCCCTGAAGAAACTGCCAGGTATTGGAGAACCTGCCGCCCTCTAACGCAACCATGTAGCGATGGACGTGCTCGTCCTCCTCCCTGACACGGCCACGTACCACCTCTGGCGGGGCCGGCTCCCTCCACACCGAAACTGGCCCACGCGAACGCCACCAAACGAGATCAGGGTCGACGACGGGACCTGGGGCTGGGTTCCTCATCAAGCGGCGCGCCCCTCCAGGCAGCACCTCCCAGTGCCAGCCCGGCAGAGCCCAGTCCCAGACATGGGTCAGTCGGACGTCGTCGCGGACGGGTCGACGGCGAGGATGCGGGCCGGGCATCGTCGAGAACAAATACTAGCTATATGCCCGCAAAAAGTAACATTTTTTTAATGATTGGATTTTGATAACTAAAATTTCTAACATTTCTATATAACACTAATTATGCTATCATTGCATATGTCAAAATTCTATATCCATCTAACATGCATATATTAAATTTCCATACTAATTAAACACTAATTATGCCAAAAACAGAAAACACAACTTCTATACATCCATTAAAAAACTGAAAAACAACATTATATAAAAAATTTCCATACTAATTAACACTAATTATATCCATCTAACATGCATTCATACATATATACTAGTGAAAAAATAATAATCTAAAAAATCTAAACTAATTAAACATACAAAATACGTATATACTAATATATACATGCATTAATTCATACATATGTACGTGTGTGTGTGTGTGTATGGGCTCGGGGAGGGGCGGCACCCATGGTGGCCGCCGGGGGCGAGGGAGAGGGGTTAGAGGGGGAGAGCTCACAGCGGGGCGACGTCGTCGGCGAGGCGACGGCCGGGGGCGACGACGGGCCGGGGCATGACGCGGGGGCGGCGACATGGGGACGGCGCAACGGGGACGGGCCCGGGGCGACGACGGAGAAGAGGACGGCGACAGGAACGGGGGCGGCGACGGCGACGGCGTCGATCGATCGGGACGCGCGGGCGGTGCTTTAATGGGGAAACAGAGGAAGAAACAGAGGGAGAATGAAAATTTTCGTAAGTGTTGTATATATAGAAGACACCTTTAGTAGCGGTTGGAGCCACCAACCGGTACTAAAGGCCTGTTTTGGCCAGGCCAAGCGGCGGGAACCGCACCCCCTTTAGTACCGGTTGGTGGCTCCAACCGGTACTAAAGGCCCCCCTTTAGTACCGGTTGGTGCCACGAACCGGTACTAAAGGGGGTGCGCTGGCGCAGGTGCGGTGCGCAAGTTTAGTCCAACCTTGCTAGCCGAGGGGTGATCGCACTGGTTTATAAACCCCCGTGCGGTAGCTCTCTCGAGCTCCTCTCCAAAGCAGGCCTACTGGGCCTACATGTTCTGTGCTATCCTGTTGGCCTACTGGGCCTTTGCGGGCCTGCATCCTGGCCCAACAACAGGTTGGGTTTCTAGTCATATGCAGGCCGCTCTGGCCTAGTAGGCGGGTTTTATTTTTATTTTTTTTGCTTTATTTATTTTTGAGTTGTTTTTTTGTGTATTTAGAGTTTCTTTGTGAATATTTTTGCTTTAGGTACAAAAAATTACAAACTTTCTGTTAGTGCCCGTAGTTTTCAAATTTGAATAGTTTAAATTTTGAATTATTTGAAATTAGTGTGAATCACTAGTTTGTGAATAACTTAACTTTAAAAATCAGTAAAGGCATGAAAGAATTTGTTTGCACATAAATTTTCTTCGCGTTTCAAATGCCAAAACACATAATTAACTACCCTAACTATTACAGAGATTCCCTTCTGGGTGTGAACACAGAAGAAAATGATGATAGTGAAGCCGATCACATCCCAGATCTTTGGGTGTGAAACTTTTTCTTCGTGTGTGTCCCTTTGCGCCGTAACCATGGAAAATCTTCATCATTTAATGGGATGCTCGGGTCAATATTCACTGTGAATGGAGCAATTTCATCAAACTTTTCATAATCTTCTGACTTGTCTGTCTTGTCATCCACTCCCACGATGTTTCTCTTCCCAGAAAGAACTATGTGCCGCTTTGGCTCATCATACGATGCATTCGCTTCCTTATCTTTTCTTTTTCTTGGCTTGGTAGACATGTCCTTCACATAGAAAACCTGTGCCACATCATTGGCTAGGACGAATGGTTCGTCTGCATACGCAAGATTGTTGATATCCACTGTTGTCATTCCGTACTGCGGGTCTTCCGTTACCCCGCCTCGTGTCATATTGACCCATTTGCACCGAAACAAAGGGACCTTCAAACCACGTCGATAGTCAAGTTCCCATATGTCCTGTATATAACCATAATATGTTTCCTTTCCCGTCTTGGTTTCTGCATCAAAGCGGACACCACTGTTTTGGTTGGTGCTCTTCTTATCTTGGGCGATCGTGTAAAATGTATTACCATTTATCTCGTACCCTTTGAAAGTCATTATATTCGAAGATGGTAACTGGGACAGCAAGTACATGTCATCTTCAATAGAGGTGTCATGCATGGTACGTGTCTGCAACCAGCTGGCGAAACTCCTAGTTTGTTCACATGTAATCCAGTCATCAGACCGCTCCGGGTGTTTGGAGCGTAGCAAATTCTTGTGTTCATCCATATACGGAGCCACCATGGCGGAATTCTATAGAACTGTGTAGTGTGCTTCAGTGAGAGAATGTCCGTCCATACATATTATTTGTTCCCCTCCTAGCGTGCCTTTTCCATCCAGTCTGCCCTTATGCCGCGATTCAGGAACACCAATCGGCTTAAGGTCGGGAATAAAGTCAATACAAAACTCAATGACCTCCTCATTTTGACGGCCCTTGGAGATGCTTCCTTCTGGCCTAGCACGGTTATGAATATATTTCTTTAAGACTCCCATGAACCTCTCAAAGGGGAACATATTGTGTAGAAATACAGGACCCAAAACGTTAATCTCTTCGCATAGGTGAACTAGGACGTGCGTCATGATGTTGAAGAAGGATGGTGGGAACACCAACTCGAAACTGACAAGACATTGCACCAAATCATTCTCTAACCTTGGTATGATTTCTGGATCGATTACCTTCTGAGAGATTGCATTGAGAAATGCACATAGCTTCACAATGGCTAATCGAACGTTTTCCGGTAGAAGCCCCCTCAATGCAACCGGAAGCAGTTGCGTCATAATCACGTGGCAGTCATGAGACTTTAGGTTCTGGAACTTTTTCTCTGCCATGTTTATTATTCCCTTTATATTCGACGAGAAGCCAGACGGTACCTTAATACTGAGCAGGCATTCAAAGAAGATTTCCTTCTCTTCTTTGGTAAGAGCGTAGCTTGCATGACCTTGATGTATGCCGTCTTTTCCGTGCATACGTTGCTGGTCCTCCCGTGCCTCAGGTGTATCTTTTGTCTTCCCATACACGCCCAAGAAGCCAAGCAGGGTCACACAAAGATTCTTCGTCACGTGCATCACGTCGATTGCGGAGCGGACCTCTAGGTCTTTCCAATAGGGAAGGTCCCAAAATATAGATTTCTTCTTCCACATGGGTGCGCATCCGTCAGTGTCATTCGGAACAGGTTGTCCACCAGGACCCTTTCCAAAGACCATCTTCAAATCCTTGACCATATCATGTACATCAGCACCAGTACGGTGGCGAGGCTTCATCCGGTGATCCACCTCACCTTTGAAATGCTTGCCTTTCTTTCTTACGGGATGCCTGCTCGGAAGAAATCGACGATGTCCCAGGTACACATTCTTCTTACAATTAGCCAAATATATACTGTCGGTATCATCCAAACAGTGCGTGCATGCGCGGTATCCCTTGTTTGTCTGTCCTGAAAGGTTACTGAGAGTAGGCCAATCATTGATGGTCACGAACATCAACGCCTTTAGGTCAAATTCTTCCCCCATGTGCTCATCCCACGCACGTACACCTGTTCCATTCCACAGTTGTAAGAGTTCTTCAACTAATGGCCTTAGGTACACATCAATGTCATTGCCGGGTTGCTTAGGGCCTTGGATGAGCACTGGCATCATAATGAACTTCCGCTTCATGCACAACCAAGGAGGAAGGTTATACAAACATAGAGTCACGGGCCAGGTGCTATGGTTGCTGCTTTGCTCCCCAAAAGGATCAATGCCATCTGCGCTTAGACCAAACCATACGCTCCTTGCGTCATCTGCAAACTCCTTCCCGTACTTTCTTTCGATTTTTCTCCACCGCG
The DNA here is from genome assembly GCF_002162155.2 of Triticum dicoccoides. Taxonomy (NCBI): domain Eukaryota; kingdom Viridiplantae; phylum Streptophyta; class Magnoliopsida; order Poales; family Poaceae; genus Triticum; species Triticum dicoccoides. The sequence continues at coordinate 17,065,691 of NC_041382.1, forward strand.
ACCCGTCAGCGGGTACTCTCAACTTTCCGTCTTTCTTACGGTCTTCTCTCTGCCATCGCATCGCCTTGGCATGCTCTTTGTTTTGGAACAAACGTTTAAACCGTGGTATTATAGGAGCATACCACATCACCTTGGCAGGAATCTTCTTCCTGGGGCGCTCGCCCTCGACATCACCAGGGTCATCGCGGCTGATCTTATAGCGCAATGCACCACATACCGGGCAAGCATTCAAATCCTCGTACTCACCGCGATAGAGGATGCAATCATTAGGGCATGCATGTATCTTCTGCACCTCTAACCCTAGAGGGCAGACAACCTTCTTTGCTTCGTACGTACTCTCGGGCAATTCATTGTCCTTTGGAAGCATATCCTTTATCATTACCAGCAACTTTCCAAATCCCTTGTCAGATACACCATTCTCTGCCTTCCATTGCAACAATTCCAGTGTGGTGCCCAGCTTTTTCTTGTCACCTACGCAATTCGGGTACAACAATTTTTTGTGATCCTCTAACATGCGCTGCAACTTCTTCTTCTCCAAATCACTTGCACAATTTCTCTTTGCATCGGCAATGGCCCGACCTAGACCATCAACGGGCTCATCTGATGCCTCTTCTTCAGCTTCTTCCTGCATTGCCGGCTCAGCTTCTTCCCGCATTACCGGCTCAGCTTCTTCCCCCATTGTTGTATCATCGTATTCAGGGGACCCATGGCCAGGATAACTGTCGGCGTCCTCTTCTTCTTCACTGTCTTCCATCATAACCCCTCTTTCTCCATGCTTGGTCCAAACATTATAGTGGGGCATGAAACCGGACTCAAACAGGTGGACGTGGATGGTTCTTGACGTAGAGTAATTGTGACCATTCTTACAGCCAGCACATGGACAAGGCATAAAACCATCCGCCCGCTTGTTTGCCTCAGCCGCAAGCAGAAAAGTATGCACGCCCTCAACGAACTGGGGAGAGCATCGGTCATCGTACATCCATTGCCGACTCATCTTCATTACACAACACCGAATAGACCAAATTAATACAAGTTCATACATAAAGTTCATACATAAAGTTCATACATCACTTAAATGCAACAAACAAATAACTCTCTAGCTAAAGCATTTAAATGCAACAACAAATGCGATCAAGATCGCAACTAAGGTAACAATTGATCCAACAGCATAATGATACCAAGCCTCACTATCGATGGCATATTTTCTAATCTTTCTAATCTTCAAGCGCATTTTCTCCATCTTGATCTTGTGATCATCGACGACATCGGCAACATGCAACTCCAATTCCATCTTCTCCCCCTCAATTCTTTTCAATTTTTCTTTCAAGTACTCGTTTTCTCTTTCAACTAAATTTAATCTCTCGACAATAGGGTCGGTTGGAATTTCCGGTTCACATACCTCCTAGAAAAAATTTCTATGTCAACTTGATGGGCATAATTTGTCATAAACACGAAATGCAACTAGTTTTAAAAGAGAATATATATACCACATCCGAATCATAACAAGGAAGAGGGCCGACGGGGACGGATATCAAAACCATGGCACTTTATGTATAACAAATAACGCACGGGTAAGATAATTATACGAGTAACTATATATCCAAATCACACAAACATCAATTTTTATATAAAATTTCATGAACAAGAGGCTCACCACAAGGTGGTGCCGGCGACGGTATGGTGCGGGCGATCGACAGTGGTTACGACGGAGATTTAGAAGGCACTAAGTAAACCACACCTACATATGCAAACTAAGTGTTATTTTTGACCTCAAATTGCATATAAATCAAATACTAGCACATATATATATTTCCTCCCAAATTACTAAACTCACAAATTAATCACTATATAAAGCATTGCAAGAGCTAATCTAGCAATGAGAGATGAAAGGACAAAGTTGCTAACCTTTGTGATCATTTCAATGGATGGGGGCCTTCAAATCTTGACAAATTTTGGGCAAAATGTGTGATGAGCTCGAGAGGAAGAGGGGAAGAACAGAGAGGAGAGGGGAAAGGGGAAGAACAGAGCGAGCTCAGGTGGACGAAGGGTTTATGTAGGACGACCTTTAGTACCGGTTCGTGCCAAGAACCGGTACTAAAGGGGCTGGAGGGGCCCCAGTCTGACAACATCCTGCCACCACTCCCATTAGTACCGGTTCGTGGCACGAACCGGTGCTAAAGGTTCGCCACGAACCGGTACTAATGAAAGCGGCCTGGCTAGCCGTTGGAACCGGCACTAATGTATACATTAGTGCCGGCTCAAATACAAACCGGCACTAATGTGCTTCACGTTTGACCCTTTTTCTACTAGTGCGTCACCATGTTCTCAACCCAACATCATTGCGGCCATGTGAAGAACTATTAGTGGAAGGAATTAAGTGATTGTTCACCTCATTTGCAGCAAGCCAATAGGCACTTTTTACTGGAAAGAAACCATTCCGTTCTGGTGCCCAGGCCAAGAAGTCCTCCCCAAACGTGGAGAAGGCCTAAGCTTGCAAATTTCAAGGATGTCTACAGGCAAAAAGGATTGTTGTAGCCTCTGCATGTCCCAATCATTGTAATCCAACAAATCCGACACCCATTTGAAACGACATCTTCCCCTGCTCGAGAGAAGTGAACTGGTATTGCCTCGAACAAGCCAATGATCACGCCAAATTCTAACTTTCTGCCCATTAGCTATACGCCAAACAAGTCCTTTTTTCAGGAGCTCAAGCCCATGACAAACGCCTTGCCAAGATTGAGAGGGATTACCCGAGAACACCGTGTCTTCCAGCCGTCCATTAGGGTAATATTTGGCTTTGAGCAGCCTTGCACAAAGATTGTCCAGATGAGCTAAAAGACACCAGGCCTGCCTCGCCAGCAAAGCTTGATTAAAGATCCAAAAATCCATAAAACCAAGACCTCCTTGTGACTTAGGTCGTGTCATCTTATGCCAAGCATATTAGTGAGTTTTCCTTTTGCCTTTTTCTAAACCCTAATAATAATTCTAAACTATACAATTCAGGTCATCACAAACGCCCAGAGGGATCTTGAACACACTCATAATAAAAGTAGGGATTGATTGAGCAATCGATTTAATTAGCACTTCTTTTCCAGCTTGTGTAGGATGACCGTCAAACGCAAACAAGCATTTACTCACCTAAACTTGCAGATTTTGGAGCTTCCCTTTTGTGATCCGACCATCGGGCGTGGGTAAACCCAAGTACTTCTCCTCAAAGCCAGAACTGGTGACACCCAATACACCCCTATAATAATTCTCGATGCATCATCCACGTTGGCAGTCTCCATAACACATATAAAAAGCGCTTCATAATGTTTTATAGGCTGTGAAGGTTGTGTGGGAAAACAGAGTTGCCATAATGTAACCTTCATATTTTTTTCTTTCTGAGTACCATATTTACAACAATTTAAACCAAACAATTCAATAGTTAAACAATTGTTATACAAACCATTAATCACGATACAACAAATAATCCAAATAGTCTGGTCAAATAAACTATTTAAGTAAAAAATAAATGATTTCTACAGAAATTAAACACACTATCTTCCAGCTAGCTGGCAACAAGCCTCAATGGGACACTCCTTCAGCCGATGATGGGAGGTCCGGTCTTCAATCTTCTGACGCCTCAAAAAGGACTTGAATGCGGGCTTTGTGCCTGCAATGCCTAACAATTGTGCTAGTATCTTCATAGTTCAATGGGGTTTGGCATATACCTATCATCTACTATGATCATCTTATGTAGGATCACACAAGCCATGATATTTGCCTAAACATCCTTGTTCTAGAAACAAGAAGGCCTCGGGACATTGGAAAACCTTGCTTGCAACATTGCAAATACCCTCTCAATGTTTTTCCTCCAAGCTTTTTGCGCCTTGGTGAAATGCATATGTTTACTGCTCTTGCGATTAACCGGCTATTGGTAAGTTGACTGAAAATAAAACTTGGGCCAGTCGACTGACCAGAGGTTTGTGTAAGTCGATTTGGTTTTTTTACCCTTAGCTTGTTTAAGTTTATTTGCTCTCAGCTGACACTATGCGCGTGCGTACAAATTTGGGCCAAATGTTTGACGCACGGCCTTGATCCACACGCATTGGGTTTATCTGCTTGCATGCACGTACGTGTCATCCCGCTTCATATGGTTCAGCACATGTTTTGTTTGTAATCACAGTCACCGTTGTTTAGTTATTTTATTACTTTATTTATTGTCATTGCCCAGCCTCTATCGATGCATACCTGCGGATGCCGGAAGGGTTAAAGATATTGTTTTGAAATGTGGATTGGTATTAGCCTTCTAATACTTGTGAGTTCTTGTCTACACTATGTACCTATTACTCCCTCCGCCTGAGTCTCAACATTAGTACAATTTTGTACTAAAGTTAAAGTTAATACAAAGTTGAGATACTTATTTTGAGACAGAGGAGTATTACCTAATAATGCACGCGCAAAAATTCCAAATCATATATAACTAAGGCTCTGTTTGATAGCAAAATATTTCCTAATTATTCTTATAATATTTTATGTAGGCATATAAATAATGGAATTTAGTGGCATTGGTATTACCCTTAAAACAAAGAAGATGAAGCAAAAACATAAAAACCAAATAAGAAAGCTTTTTATGGAAGAATTGCGGCATCAGTATTTCCCTTCCAGAAGAAAGAAAAAAGAAAGATAAAATTTGCACACAGCTTACATAGAAATTGCACTTTTTTATAATATGCAAGAATAAGCATAACACTGTGAAATTTTGAAATAATGAAGTTCCCTAAGAAGAAAATAATTTAGTGGTATTGGTATTACCATTAAATAAAAAAGAAAAAGAAAATAATGAAGTTTTTCTAAGGAAGAATGAATTTGTAGCATTGGTATTACCATTTCAGAAGAAAAAACAACAAAATGTTAAAATTTACACACGACTTCCAGAGAAATTGCACTTTTTTATAATATGAAAGAATAAGTATATAATAGTGGAACTTCAAAAAATCAATTTTCCTAAGATGAAATGAACTTAATAGCATTAGTATTATCTATAAAGAAGGAAGAAAATGAAACAAAAAAACAAGAAATGAAGTTTTCTATGGAAGAATGAATTTGTGGCATTAGTATTTCCCATCCAGAAGAAAGAAAAAAAAGACAAAATTTGCACACAACTTACATAGAAATTGTGCTTTTTTATAATATGGAAGAATAAACATAACATAGTGAATTTCCAAATGAATGAAGTTCCTTAAGAAGGAAAGAATTTAGTGGCATTGGTATTACCCTTAAAGAACAAAGAAAATGAAACAAAAACAAAATAATGAAGTTATCTAAGGAACACTAGTGCAGAACCGGGCAATAGCACTGGTTCGTAAGGCCCTTTAGTGCCGGTTTAGGAACCGGCACTATTATTTCGGCACTAAAGGCCCCCCCCCCTTTAGTACCGGTTCAGCATGAACCGGTGCTAAAGGGGTACCACGTGGCACGAGCCAGCTCCGGGGGCCGGGAGCCCTTTAGTACCGGTTGGTAAAACCAATCGATACTAAATGGTTGTGGGTTTTTGTTTTATTTTGTATTTTTAAATTAAATTTGTGTTATCAATTTAATTTAGGATTGTTTTACATTATAATGAGTTGTAGTCGTCATCATCATCATCATCATCGCATATTAATAAATAAATAAACTCTAGCTAGCTAAAAATCATCGTAGTCGTCTAATTACCACTATTTAATCATCATAGTCACTACCGCTAGCTATGTAATCATCATCAATGTTGGCTAGCTTAAAGAGGAAACATTCACTTTGTAACAGAAGCAAAGAGATATCATCAAGTTCAACATAATCATCACCAACATCAAAGTTCAGGACACGGATCCATGAGACAAGTACTAATTAAGAGCATGAATTCGAAGTAGTAGCTACTGATCCTGCTGCTCCCTCTCAGGTAGAATAGCATAGAACATGTATAGCTCTCCTGATTCATCATACTGGAGCATGCAGATGAATCTGTCTCCTAATCTTGGGTTGCGCTTCTCCTTACTGCCCGCTAGTACTTCTCTGTGATCGTTAACAATTTTGCTCCAATCTTTCACTATTAAGCATTCTTCGCTTTTAGAAATCCTGAATGCACTCATGTGCAATGTAGGAAATCTTGGTCGTAAGCTAACCATTGACATGCGACCTTTTGTCTCGATCCACTGAGGCACAACTGTCATCGAAGTCCCTGTTGAACAACATCGTATAGTAATTAATATACTAAGCAATGAAAGTTTAGCTTCAAAAATAATGTATGCAAAAGATGCACTAATTAAGGACAAATATTTAAAATCTTACCATCTCTTGATTATAGATGTGACCGTAGTTCAATACGATCACCATTGGTCGCACGTTTTGAGTACTAACATTTCTAAGTTTAGGAAAAAAATTGTCTTGACAGTATTAAGATCCTCAAGCCATGAAACATAATGACTTATCTCCTCGCATTTAGTTGAGCCCCGGGGCAGTAGTAGGTCCTGTCTACCAAACGCCGGACATGTTTGCTTGAACCAAAATAAGCTGACAATACAAATTAGTTGTCAACTATTTTTGAATAAACTGTATGAAAGACATAAACATATGCATGCATGGTTGAAAAAAACTCACCAAATGGTAGGACTGGAGGCGTTTGCACATCGACCCAGATGTCTATATTACCTTCAATATCATCTTCCGGACGAATATCAAAGGTGATAACCATATCAGGCTCAAATGCATAAGCCTTGCATAGTGCTTGCCAAGTTTTGCATTCAAAATGGGTGTATGTGTCTCCATTATATAATTTGACGTTGAAAGTATACCCATGCTCCGTCTTCAAGTAAACTCTCTTTACCTCCATATCATCTATAGCACTAAAACCTATCTTATCCAAGACAAAAATTCTTGCATGGCAGGGGATGCGCTAGTAGAATAGTGAAAATTTAAAATTATAAGTTGAAGCAAATGAAGCATAAGTTTTACATTCAAATAATAATTAACAAAGTGACTTACTGTATCAACTTCGAATGTCTCATCCAGCTTGATGCTGAAGCGCCTACCATCAACAAGGAAATTTTGGTCGCACAGGCCGCGCTGGTCTTCACAGTGTTCGCACATAATAAAATCTTTTTCGTCGTCAGATGACATTTCCTATGTTCATATAGGTGAAACATTAAACACCTATATCTAGCCAAATATATATTCATCTAACATTTGACATTAATATATCTAACTATATATTCAATTGACATTACTATATATTTAACTTTTCTATCTAATTCATCTAACATTCGACATGAATCCAACATTTATATAAACTCAAAATATATAAAAAATTAAATAAACAGAAAAACTCATTAACAAATAATATTTTAATTAGATCATCAAATCTCATATACCTAAATTTTCTTACTAAATATAAACTAGTTATATTAATTATTCAACTAGTTCTAATCTCATATACCTAAATTTTCTTACTAAAAATAAACTAGTTATATTAATTATTCCACTAGTTCTAATCTCATATACCTAAATTTTCTTACTAAAAATAAACTAGTTATATTAATTATTCAACTAGTTCTAATCTCTAGTTCGACACTTTTTCTATCTAGCTAGCTAATTCATCTAACATTCGACATTAATCTAACATTCGATCATCTAATTAACTTTTCTAAAAAACAGAAAATAAGTAAAAAAATGTGTGTGTGTGTATGTGTGTGTGTATATATACGTATATGTGTGTACGTATGTGTGTATGTGTGTGTGTATGCGTGTGTGTGTGGTATATGTGTGTGTGTGCGGCCCCGTACGCCGCCGCCCCGTACGTACGAGCGGGGGCGCCGGCGTACGGGGCGGGGGCGCCGGTGTGTGTGTGTGTGTATGTGTGTGTATGTATGTGTGTGTATGTGTGTGCGGGAGCGAGAGAGAGACGTACGGCCGCGGCGATGGCGAGGGACGGCGGCGGCGTTCGGGGCGGCAGTGCGAGACGACGACGATGACGGGCGGCGGCGGGGACAGCGACGATGACGACGGACGACGGTACGGGCGACGGGTGGCGATGATGGGATCGAGCGGCGCGCGCGGCAGAGGTTGGAGACGAGTGGGGATGAAACTGAAATTTTAGTAAGTGCTATATATATAGGATGGGCCTTTAGTACCGGTTCGTGGCTCCAACCGGTACTAAAGGCCTATTTTCGCCAGGCCAAGCGGCGGGAAACGAAGGCTTTTAGTACCGGTTGAAGCCACCAACCGGTACTAAAGGGGGGGGGGCTTTAGTACCGGTTGGAGCCACCAACCGGTACTAAAGGCCTTGCGCTGCCACCCCAAAGTTTAGTCCCACCTTGCCCGGCGAAGGGCAGCCGCACTGGTTTATAAACCCAGCCGCGGCTACCTCTTCGAAATCCTCTATATAGCATGCTTCTGGGCCTAATTAATTAGGGCGCACTGCCCTGTGAGTCTGCTGGCCCTTCTGGGCCTGCATTTGCACACCCTAGGTCTGGTAGACCCACAGGGCAGTGCGCCAACAAATTTTTTATATAGTTATTTCTTTTCTGCATTACTTATTTTCTTTTATTTATTTTTGAGTAGTTGTGTAACTAAAATAGGTAGGAGGAGAGATAGCTCTTATGTCACAAAAAAGAAGTTGTATCAAACCTTTTATGTCGGATCTATAACAAACCAATCGGTATCGCCATCATACAGCCCAACCGTGGCTCGTGATGCATATATATGCATATCAAATGCACGGTTGGACGTATGATGGCGAATCCGAATGATTTGTATTCAGTCGATGAACTGGTAGATGTATGCAGTCGATGAACTGGTAGATGTATGTAGTCGATGAACTGAAAGACTTATGCAGGAAAGGCGAGAGGTGGGCTATATATAGGGTCGTCTGGCTCACAAAGTGATTGTGGTAGTTTCGATCCAACGACTCACATGAGCTAGGAAGAAACACACCCTTGATCCAACGACTCGCAAGAGCTAGAAAGAAACACACGATCCGTGTGATTCTTCCTGATTGGTGGGATGCACATTAGTACTCGCTCCGGACTCCGAAACCCTGATACTCGGAAAGAGTTTGTCCAGTTTGTACACGAAGTGCGTCCAGTTTTTGCCGTGACCCTCTCTACTCTTTCGCGCATGCTATGCGGGTGATATGATGATACCATGCCAAGTTTCAACATTTTCAGGATTCATTTTGTAGCGATTTTCAATTTCACGGTCATTTAGCTCTCTAAACAATTAGGTAAATGACCGAAAACAACAAATGATGTCAGAACATGTTGGAAATTGATGACGTCGCTTTAAATGCTGCATACTAAACACAAAAGAAGTCCGGAGTTTAAGTAAGTTATTAAAAATAAAAAAGAGGTGCAATGCTGGTTAATTTGCTTCAAGCCTTTCAGAATAGTGTAGACTGCACTGCACATAGCTCAGTGCAATCTATGCTATTCCGCAAGGCTTGAAGCTAATCAACATGTAGATGAGCATTGCAACTCTTCGTCATTGTCTGTGCACTCACGGCTTATAAACCGCTCATACTGCCTCTCTCTTGGCGAAGATCACAAGATAGTTTGGTCAAATCGCATTACTTGTAAGTCTAGCTAACATGGATGCTTATGATGCAAGAGCAACAGCAAAAGTGAAAATTTGGCACAAATAGGTAGTTGTGTAACTAAAATAGATAGGAGGAGAGATAGCTCTTATGTCACAAAAAAGAAGTTGTATCAAACCTTTTATGTTGGATCTATAACAAACCAATCGGTATCGCCATCATACAGCCCAACCGTGGCTCGTGATGCATATATATGCATATCAAATGCACGGTTGGACGTATGATGGCGAATCCGAATGATTTGTATTCAGTCGATGAACTGGTAGATGTATGCAGTCGATGAACTGGTAGATGTATGTAGTCGATGAACTGAAAGACTTATGCAGGAAAGGCGAGAGGTGGGCTATATATAGGGTCGTCTGGCTCACAAAGTGATTGTGGTAGTTTCGATCCAACGACTCACATGAGCTAGGAAGAAACACACCCTTGATCCAACGACTCGCAAGAGCTAGAAAGAAACACACGATCCGTGTGATTCTTCCTGATTGGTGGGATGCACATTAGTACTCACTCCGGACTCCGAAACCCTGATACTCGGAAAGAGTTTGTCCAGTTTGTACACGAAGTGCATCCAGTTTTTGCCGTGACCCTCTCTACTCTTTCGCGCATGCTATGCGGGTGATATGATGATACCATGCCAAGTTTCAACATTTTCAGGATTCATTTTGTAGCGATTTTCAATTTCACGGTCATTTAGCTCTCTAAACAATTAGGTAAATGACCGAAAAACAACAAATGATGTCAGAACATGTTAGAAATTGATGACGTCGCTTTAAATGCTGCATACTAAACACAAAAGAAATCCGGAGTTTAAATAAGTTATTAAAAATAAAAAAAAGGTGCAATGCTGGTTAATTTGCTTCAAGCCTTTCGGAATAGTGTAGACTGCACTGCACATAGCTCAGTGCAATCTATGCTATTCCGCAAGGTTTGAAGCTAATCAACATGTAGATGAGCATTGCAACTCTTCGTCATTGTCTGTACACTCACGGCTTATAAACCGCTCATACTGCCTCTCTCTTGGCGAAGATCACAAGATAGTTTGGTTAAATCGCATTACTTGTAAGTCCAGCTAACATGGATGCTTATGATGCAAGAGCAACAGCAAAAGTGAAAATTTGGCACAAATAGGTAGTTGTGTGACTAAAATAGATAGGAGGAGAGATAGCTCTTATGTCACAAAAAAGAAGTTGTATCAAACCTTTTATGTCGGATCTATAACAAACCAATCGGTATCGCCATCATACAGCCCAACCGTGGCTCGTGATGCATATATATATGCATATCAAATGCACGGTTGGACGTATGATGGCGAATCCGAATGATTTGTATTCAGTCGATGAACTGGTAGATGTATGCAGTCGATGAACTGGTAGATGTATGTAGTCGATGAACTGAAAGACTTATGCAGGGAAGGCGAGAGGTGGGCTATATATAGGGTCGTCTGGCTCACAAAGTGATTATGGTAGTTTCGATCCAACGACTCACATGAGCTAGGAAGAAACACACCCTTGATCCAACGACTCGCAAGAGCTAGAAAGAAACACACGATCCGTGTGATTCTTCCTGATTGGTGGGATGCACATTAGTACTCACTCCGGACTCCGAAACCCTGATACTCGGAAAGAGTTTGTCCAATTTGTACACGAAGTGCGTCCAGTTTTTGCCGTGACCCTCTCTACTCTTTCGCGCATGCTATGCGGGTGATATGATGATACCATGCCAAGTTTCAACATTTTCAGGATTCATTTTGTATTGATTTTCAATTTCACGGTCATTTAGCTCTCTAAACAATTAGGTAAATGACCGAAAACAACAAATGATGTCAGAACATGTTGGAAATTGATGACGTCGCTTTAAATGCTGCATACTAAACACAAAAGAAGTCCGGAGTTCAAATAAGTTTAAAAAACATTGAAGTGGCCATGTAACAGATGAGTTCTCGTCCGAAACCCTGATACTCGGAAAGAGTATGTCCAGTTTGTACATGAAGTGCGTCCAGTTTTTGCCGTGACCCTCTCTACTCTTTCGCGCATGCTATGCGGGTGATATGATGATACCATGCCAAGTTTCAACATTTTCAAGATTCATTTTGTAGTGATTTTCAATTTCACGGTCATTTAGCTCTCTAAACAATTAGGTAAATGACCGAAAAACAACAAATGATGTCAGAACATGTTGGAAATTGATGACGTCGCTTTAAATGCTGCATACTGAACACAAAAGAAGTCCGGAGTTTAAATAAGTTATTAAAATAAAAAAGAGGTGCAATGCTGGTTAATTTGCTTCAAGCCTTTTGGAATAGTGTAGACTGCACTGCACATAGCTCAGTGCAATCTATGCTATTCTGCAAGGCTTGAAGCTAATCAACATGTAGGTGAGCATTGCAACTCTTCGTCATTGTCTGTGCACTCACGGCTTATAAACCGCTCATACTGCCTCTCTCTTGGCGAGGTGGGACTAAAAACAGCTTGCCGTAACCTCATTAGTACCGGTCCGTGGTACGAACCGGCACTAAATGGTGATGGTGGGGCCATAGCCTGACCGCAGGCTGATACAGCCTCTTTAGTACCGGTTCGTGGCATGAACCGGTACTAAAGGTTAGCCACGAACCGATACTATTGATCGCCGCCACGAACCGGCACTAATGTGCACATTAGTGCCGGCTCTAATTCAAACCGGCACTAATGTGCTTCACGCTTGACCCTTTTTCTACTAGTGGAAGAATGAATTTGTGGTATCGATATTACCCTTTCACAAGAAAAAAATATCAAAATATACACACAATTTACATAGAAATTGAGCGTTTTTATAATATGCAAGAATAAGTATATAATAGTGGAATTTTCAAAAATAAATTTAAATGAATTTTGTATTACTATTTAACAACACAAAATATGAAAGAAGCAAACAGTGAAAAAATTTGCACAAAATTTACATGAAAATTATGCCTTTCTATAATATGCAAGAATGAGCATATAAGGGTGGTACTTGAAGAAAAAAAAGATGTTTCTTAAATAGGAATGATATAGTGACATTAGTATCAACCTCAAAGAAGAAAGGAAATGAAACGAAACTGTAACATAATAAAAAATGAAGTTTTTCATTTAAGAATAAAGAAAAATAAAAAAATGAGCTTATAAACTTGCACACAACTTTGCACATATTTAATATGTAAGAAATAAACGTATAATGGTGTAATTTTTACACTCTAATGTAATTTATACTACATTATATGGTATTCGCATCTATACATTTTGCGCTCACCCAACATCCTAAAAATACCCATAGTAACCGGCTAAGATAAAGAAAAAAAAGGCATGCAAACAGAAGAAAAGACGAGCACCATGGGCCTATAAAAACAAGAAGTGGGCTTTAGCCCAATTGGCATTCGACTGACCCAAAACAGTGGTGAGTTGAAAATATTAGCTCAAAACAAGACAACACACAACAGAAAAAAAACAAATAGCACAAATCCTGAAGCAGAAATCAGTGGCTCAAAAATTGACTGACCCAAATTCATTTTTTCAGGCGACTTACATGTAGGTAAAGTGAAATTGAATTCACAGATGTTGACCAAGATTGATAGATGTCATCGGCTAGATAGTAGATTTGGCCATACTTATGACCATTCATCGTAAAGTTGCAAGGTGGAGAAGTACCACAAACTAACATTTGCGAATAGATGAGATCTCTGCAAGATATTGATGCCATTGTGAGACCTAGACAACCCAAACTAGCAGTGCTAGATCCAAAAATCTTCAAAGGCAACAACTTCCAAAATTATTGTTAGATCCTTGCAATGCCTGGTGAACTGGTCGTGTGAAGTTGCAGAGCAATTCTTTCACCTCCAGCCATACAGTCAACACTCCCTAGCATCCCAAACCAGTCTTTTGCTCCATGCATCGTTTGAAGCTTTGTCGTGTCCTTGACATTAGGTGCGCAGATACTGCTCTCCATAAACCCTCGCCGCAGTTTCAGCGAACACTCTCGTGAACTTTATGATTGTATCTTCGGCGATAAACTGTGACAGTTAGGCATGCCGTCACCAACATATGTACCCACATGCAAGGAGCCATGTCACCCATGTCTGGACCCACATGTAAACAACAATGCTAGCATCGACTAAGCCCATATGTCAGCATTGTTGACCGGTCAAACCTGACGCCCTAGTTACTATTGATGGCCACCATTGATGATAAAACCACATCCTTACCCACATGGAAGCAATCACGTCGGCATCTGCTAAGCCCATTGTGAGAATCTTTGACCGGTCAAATCGATGAACCGATTAATGTTGATGGATTATCGTCACAAAAAATGATCTTAGGTGACAAATTTGCCTATCATAGGAGATAATATCGACCATCACCGAAAATGGTGATTCATGAAAAAATAGGTTCGCCACCTAAGACACGATCTTAGGTGAGAGAAAAAGTGGTACCGTCAAGATTTTTTTGTGTGTGTGACGGTGCTTCGATGACGGCGGGGGTGACGACGAAAACCGTCAGCAGGCCATTTTCGATGGCGAAAATTTGTTATACGTGACACAAGTGGGTAGCTAACTAAAAAACCTCAGTTGTGTAGCGTTATGACGGGAGCGATGCTCAAGCGCCGCTATCACCTAATACAACCACCCAGGGCCATAATCTAGGTTTTCACTCTGAAAAATAGCGAGTAATGCGTTCAACAAGGTAACGGCGTAGAAATATCGCGATTGCCAGGTATAGCTAACTCGAGCCAGACCTATGCTATCTCCCCAGAGCTCGAGACCAGGTGCTCGAGTAGCACCACTGCACCACTATCGATGTCACTTATGTGTTGTTGCCACAACTATTCCGCAATCCTAGCAGCTACATGCGATGTGCAACCACACCGTTGTACAACCATCCCACCACGTCAAGCCGTCGTTCATAGTTTGCATCCGAAGTCAACCACCGGATCTAGCAAGAGGAACGCTCACGAAGACCTTTCGGTGGCCAGCACAATCCACAGTGAATCTGCCACCGCAAGATGGAATGGTCACTACAAGTATGAATACCGATGGCGGAGCACACCACCGCCGACTATCACTTCGCCGGATAAGAGCCCTATCCAGGACCGGCCCACAAGTCGACATGTCCCATGTTGGAGCATGGAAGCTAGATCACCATCGCCGACGGGCGCCCTCTCCCTCCCTTGGCCGCTTTGGCGACTGGACGGAGTGGGGATATTGTTGTTTCGAACTGGTGATCATAGGGTAAGGTTTTTAGTTGTATTTTTTGTCCCCAATTGTCAGTAGTGAGGGGATGGAGATGACGTTGGCATGGAATAAGTCCTTCATGTCTCCTCCTTCTCATGATGGTGCCTTTTTACACGTTTGGAAGCATGCGTCCCAGATCTGGTTCTCCAGATTGCTTTTTTTTTTCTTTTGCAGATTTGTCTCAGTGGCTTTGTTCTACGGAATGGACGGGGCGTATGTATTTCTCCGGCTCTAGTTCCGACCAACAAAGGTTGGCCAGTTCCGGTCTCAATCGGGAACGTGTGAGAGTTGTGTTCCTGACTCCGTCTAGCCGGGCGAGGTGCGATTCGGAGCCGCGATTCCAGGCGTAGCTTTTACAAGCTATTGGGTTTAAACAAGCTTACTACACTAAGAAGGAGAACCAGATGTGACAAGCTATTGGGAGCTTTTACAAGCTATTGGGTTTAAACAAGCTTACTACACTAAGAAGGAGAACCAGATAAGACAAGGAGTATTGCGTAGCAGCGCACTGTCTATGGATGCAGGAGGAAGAATATTTCGAGACCCCAATAATTTAGTTGTATTTGTATATTTCTGTAAAGTTGTTTTTTTGAGGGATTTCTGTAAAGTTGTTATTCTAAGGGTTCATGTTACTATTATATAGTCTTTGGCATTTTCAAAGAAAAAAAATCCACACATAAACTCAAGCATGCATATTCGGTCCTCCCTCCCCCTCAATTGATTGTGGGGTCAACAATGTGCCCCTCGAATAGGATCACACCACCTGACACCTCGGTGACAAAGAAGGCAAAAGGATGGTCAGCAACAAAGGCCACACGCCGCGATGGCGGAGGTAGGGCACTAGTCGTGCTATGGTGGCATTTGGTTCTGAGGCTATCCCTCGATGGGATAGGAATAGCCAGATTTTTTGGGGATGCCATGCGTTTGGAAGGAAGGATGTGATGGCTCGGATAACCCGATTTAGGGAATATTCGACCGAAAACTTGGCTGCCGATAGCCACGAGAAACTGGCAGACGAGGGCAGCCACCCCGCCCACGCCGAAGCATTTTCCTATTTCACCTCCCCACATGGAAATATACCTGTCTCTATTCTGACCTCTCCCCACGACAGTGGAAGGCAACGGCGGCGATTCCAGGTCGGAGCGGCAGCGCTCGGGGAACGGGGCGCCATGGAGCCGGGGAAAGAAGGCGCCAGCGGCGGGTTACGACAGTGCCGGCGGCTCTCTGGCCTCCTCTTTTCCCTCTTTCATTTCTCTGCAAACTTTCATGGACAGTGTAGCTCGATCCCTCCGTGTACCAGATCTGAAGCATCTTCCCATTTATCTGCAGCTAGCACGGAGGAGCACCGAGCCAACGAATAGAATCAGCAAGACAGTCCCGGTCTGATGTGTGCGTGTGTTTGATGCTGGTGTCCCCCTTTTATGTCTTTTTGATAGCACTGAGATAACTATAAGCCTACACTATTGCAGCCTCTGCAAATATTAATACTGATTCTAGATCCACCGAGAATTTCAGCATAGTCTTCAGTTCGAAGAAGTGGGCAGGACAATTGTAATGAACCGATTGAACAATGTGTGTCATTGCAAGAATCTATCCACTTCTCATCCTTCCGGCCAAACACCAAAAATTGGCTATCCAACACAACCAACCCCATTCAGCCAAACAATCAAATGTGGTTATCCCTAACCAGGTGGCTGGGGATATCACCAGCTGATACGTCTCCAATGTATCTATAATTTTTGATTGTTCCATGCTATATTATCTACTGTTTTGAACATTATTGGGCTTTATTATCCACTTTTATATTATTTTTGGGACTAACCTATTAACCGGAGGCCCAGCCCAGAATTGTTGTTTTTTTTGCCTTTTTTAGGGTTTTGAAGAAAAGGAATATCAAACGGAGTCCAAACGGAATGAAACCTTCGGGAACGTGATTTTCTCAACGAACAAGACCCGGGAGACTTGGACCCTACGTCAAGGCACAAGAGAGGAGGCCACGAGGTAGGGGGCGCGCCCTCCACCCTCGTGGGCCCCCTGTTGCTCCACCGACATACTCCTTCCTCCTATATATACCTACGTACCCCTAAACGATCAGATACGGAGCCAAAACCCTAATTCCACCGCCGCAACTTCCTGTATCTACGAGATCCCATCTTGGGGCCTGTTCTGGAGCTCCGCCGGAGGGGGCATCGATCACGGAGGGCTTCTACATCAACACCATAGCCCCTCCGATGAAGTGTGAGTAGTTTACTTCAGACCTACGGGTCCATAGTTAGTAGCTTGATGGCTTCTTCTCTTTTTTTGGATCTCAATACAATGTTCTCCTCCTCTCTTGTAGAGAACCATTCGATGTAATCTTCTTTTTGCAGTGTGTTTGTTGAGACCGATGAATTGTGGGTTTATGATCAAGTTTATCTATGAACAATATTTGAATCTTCTCTGAATTCTTTTATGTATGATTGGTTATCTTTGCAAGTCTTTTCGAATTATCAGTTTGGTTTGGCCTACTAGATTGATCTTTCTTGCAATGGGAGAAGTGCTTAGCTTTGGGTTCAATCTTGCGGTGTCCTTTCCCGGTGACAGTAAGGGCAGCAAGGCACGTATTGTATTGTTGCCATCGAGGATAACAAGATGGGGTTTTCTTCATATTGCATGAGTCTATCCCTCTACATCATGTCATCTTGCTTAAGGCGTTACTCTGTTTCTAACTTAATACTCTAAATGCATGCTGGATAGCGATCGATGAGTGGAGTAATAGTAGTAGATGCAGGCAGGAGTCGGTCTACTTGTCTCGGACGTGATGCCTATATACATGATCATACCTAGATATTCTCATAACTATGCTCAATTCTGTCAATTGCTCAACAGTAATTTGTTCACCCACCATAGAATACTTATGCTCTTGAGAGAAGCCACTAGTGAAACATATGCCCCCGGGTCTATCTCTATCATATTAATCGCCTACTACTTAGTTATTTCCTTTGCTATTTACTTTGCCTTTATTTTACTTTGCATCTTTATCATAAAAATACCAAAAATATTATCTTATCATATCTATCAGATCTCACTCTCGTAAGTGGCCCTATAGGGATTGACAACCCCTATTTGCGTTGGTTGCGAGGATTTATTTGTTTTGTGCAGGTACGATGGACTCGCGCGTAGCCTCCTACTGGATTGATACCTTGGTTCTAAAAAACTGAGGGAAATACTTACGCTACTTTGCTGCATCATCCCTCCCTCTTCGGGGAAAACCAACGCAGTGCTCAAGAGGTAGCACCAGCTAACCCAACTTCGCCCTTGAACCAAACACCCCTATTATCATCACGGTGGCAGCCGCGGCCTTGGTGCCTTCCTCATTCACATCGATGACGGCTCGGTGGATCACTTCCTGTAGCGCCG
>NC_041382.1:17084219-17086003 GCF_002162155.2 Triticum dicoccoides
CCGTCCGGCCACATCAGATAGGTCGGCCTTCCCCATCTCAAAAGCCTCCTTGAGCCCATGTCGCAGAGAATGCCGTTCATAGTCATGTCAAAGCTGACCTTGAATGTAGGCAGCCAGAAATCATCGACCTCCACGTCGCTCCTCGGCAGGTGCTTGCGCAAAAAGTCAGGGTCGCAGGCGATCTGGTTGGCCAACCAACACAGCCCGTCGCGTGCGTCGGGGAGGAAGACAAACATTGAGTAGATCGGCTCTGGCTGCGACTGCGCGGGCAAGGGGCGGCCTTTCTCGTAGCGCAGCTGGAGCACCTTGAAGCCGTTGTGCCACGTGATTCTTTGCCTACTAAAGCCACGCATGAACGGCGTGTCTATGGCGGTGCTGTCAAGGCGGTGAAACAGATGGCGTTCCTCGTCGAATGACTTGTTTCACTTGCCCTTGAAGTAGATGGCGTTGACGAGCACTAGGTCGGTGAGGTAGGACAACGCGTCACGACCGATCAGGGTGGGGATGAGGTCGTTCATCAACGCCGCCACCCATGAGTTGATCCGCTCCTTTGCCTCCTCTGGCTGCATGTACATAACGACAATCATACTATTGTTAGGCGCTGAGTTATTTCCTTCCTAGCAATTAAGTGCTTCAATAATAACCATTCTCACCTATATACAGCACCTCCTCCTGCTGACCTCTCTGCCGTGCCTTATATGTGCTTCCAGGAGTAAAACAAGCTCTACAAATGGATAATGCTTGATTTGATCAAGTTTATTTTAACAACAAAAAATTTGCTTCTCTATTATCAAAAAAATCTAATTGATCATTGATGCATGGGACTAAATAAAATTAGTGCCAAAGCAGGCCAAAGGCAAGATTGTTGGCTCTTTTCATGCTCAGGAACACAAATCGTAAGGCTTCTTGTAGCTTCATAGTTTCAAGTCTCCGAGGGGTAAATAAATTGTAGTGTACCACCCAAAAAAAAAATGTACCATAATCTTCTCTAGGCTAAACATCAGGGGGTAAATAGGCACACAAATTTAACTTAAAATAGAAAGCCACCAGGATAATGTACTTATTTGATTATATCCGAAGAAACAATACCACAAACCCAAGAAACAAATATCGCCATCCATTTATCGTATAATTTTTGATATAGATTTTAGTTTACCCCAAAACAAGAACAACAAACGTCTTAATTATTACATTCATTTAAAAGATAATAATACACTCTTGGTGATAGGTGATTTGGACAACTGTTAGCAATGATAAGTGAAACACATTGTGATACTTCTTATAATTTGATGGAGAAAAATTATTGCATATGTTGATGTTGTTTAGCATGACGATCTTCATCTTGCTTCAACTGCGAAGAAGGATCAGATGACAACGCGTCAAGTCCGTTGATAAAGTTCTCCACCAGCTCCTTAGTGATCTGACCTACAATGTGGTTGGCAGCTCTCTTGGTCTCTAGGACTTAAAGTTGGCTATCTTGAAGACACCGAAACTGACAGAGACTGTGGTCCCCCCTTGTCATCATAATACGCACCAAAAGAACTGATTATGAGATATTTATACCGAACTTTTCTATTTTATCCCAATTCTTGTTTGGACCAAGTCCTGAATAGGTTTTTTTCTCACATTGATTCAAAAACACAGTAATAGGAAAAATGTTAAGTTGCAAGATCATGACTTCTTGATCATGTATGAACTAAACAGAGATTCAAAGAAATGATTATTTGGGTTCTCCACACTATTTTTGTTTGCGCATGCGCGCGCGCGTGTGTGTGTGTTGGGGG
>NC_041382.1:17086377-17100818 GCF_002162155.2 Triticum dicoccoides
CAAAACAAATTTCAATGAATCTAGCAGTTTGTTAGAAATCATATACAATTGAGTTATATGATTGCAATAATTGAAATTTGGTGTTACATTCCCTTGATCCAAAGGGTATATATTGGAAGCATTCGTACAAAAACATGTCAGTCAAAAGATGTATTAAAGGAGGAATATTTGTTACAACAGATTTCATAAAAACCAATCTTATAAAACTAGCACTTTAATAACTGAATTAATTTGTGCGCTTAATGCATTATAGCACTTCTTAGACATAGTATCTCTAAATATCTATAAAACTAGGTAGAGTGTTTTAGACTCTACAAATCTATTAGATAAGTTGATAGATATTTCTAAAGGAGAATACTATCAAGTTTAGATGTAATCAAACAGAGAATTCTAGAGTGTACAAAGAGTCAAGTAATTAAGCTAATGCGGTCGGGCGGGTCCATCAAGGGGGTGAAGTCGAGCCATTCGAACCCGCTGGTGAAGATGCCAAGGAGCAGGCAGTGGCGGAGCTACACAGGAAACGCTGGAGGGGTGAAAGGTAATACATCAATCTCTGAGGGGGCCAAAGGCTATACTTTTTTTCCTAATTAAGCACCTTCATTTTTTTCCTAAAGAATTTTGTCAAGGTTGGGGGGGGGGGCATGGCCCCTGTATGGGTACATGTAGCTCCGCCAGCTGATTCAGATGCTACTAGCCACAGGATCAAGCAGCTCCCATGGGAGCACCACACAGCAGATTCATGGCAGCACCACGCAACATCAACGGCGCCCAGCACCGCTCTATTGCAGCGCTGATGGTGCTTCATTGCGACCCAAGTGAAGCTTCAACGACCCCCGCGATGCTTCATTGCAGCTCCGACGATGCTTCATTCCAGCTTTGACGACACTTCATTGCAACCCGGCGGAGCTTCAAAAAGCTCGCGCGCCTCACTGCAGCTCCGGGCAGCCCCGACGTTTCTTCATCGCAATGCTGGCGAGACCCCTTTGCTCCACCGACTACTGCAGCCTGCTAGCCAGCCTGCAGCACCGCAAGGTCGCATGGTGATCTGGTTGATGTTGCGCAGCACACCCGCCCATTGATGTTGGGGAACGTAGCAATAATTCAAAATTTTCCTACGTGTCACCAAGATCAATCTAGGAGATACTAGCAACGAGAGAGAGGGAGTGCATCTTCATACCCTTGAAGATCGCTAAGCGGAAGCGTTACAAGAACGCGGTTGATGGAGTCGTACTCGCGGCGATTCAAATCACGGAAGATCCGATCTAGCGCCGAACGGACGGCGCCTCCGCGTTCAACACACGTACAACCCGGGGACGTCTCCTCCTTCTTGATCCAGCAAGGGGAGAGGAGAAGTTGAGGGAGAACTCTGGCAGCACGACGACGTGGTGGTGGAGCTTGTGGTATTCCTGCAGGGCTTCGCCAAGCTCTATGGAGGAGAAGGAAGAGTTCGAGGAGGGAGGGGCTGCGCCAGGGAAGGGGCGTGGCTGCCCTCCCACCCCTCCACTATATATAGGGGCAAGGGGAGAGGGGGAGGCGCCCTAGGGTTTTCCCTAGGAGCGGCGGCCAGGAAGATTGGATCTCCCTAGGGAAAATCCTAGGGAGACTTGCCCCCCAAGCCAAGCAGGTGGAGGCTTGCCTCCCAAGCCAGGTGGAGGCGCCCCACCTCCCCAAGCAACGTGGGAAATGGTGTTGGGGGGTGCACCACCCCTTAGTGGGCTGGTTTGCCCCTTGCCCTTTGGCCCATGAGGCCCCCAACACTTGTCGGGCTCCCGAAACACCTTTCGGTCATACTGGCCATAGCCTGGTACCCCCAGAACACTTCCGGACTCTAATACCCTTCGTCCAATATATCAATCTTCATCGCCGGACCATTCCGGAACTCCTCGTGACGTCCGGGATCTCATCCGGGACTCCGAACTACCTTCGGTAACCACATACTATTTCCCATAACAACTCTAGCGTCACCGAACCTTAAGTGTGTAGACCCTACGGGTTCGGGAACCATGCATACATGACTGAGACACCTCTCCGGCCAATAACCAATAGCGGGATCTGGATACCCATATTGGCTCCCACATGTTCCACGATGATCTCATCGGATGAACCACGATGTCGGGGATTCGATCAATCCTGTATACAATTCCCTTTGTCTATCGGTATGTTACTTGCCCGAGATTTGATCGTTGGTATCCCAATACCTCGTTCAATCTCGTTACCGGCAAGTCACTTTACTCGTTCCGTAATGCATGATCTCGTGACTAACTGCTTAGTCACATTGAGCTCATTATGATGATGCATTACCGAGTGGGCCCAGAGATACCTCTCCGTCATACGGAGTGACAAATCCCAGTCTCAATTCGTACCAACCCAACAGACATTTTCGGAGATACCTGTAGTGCACCTTTATAGCCACCCAGTTACACTGTGACGTTTGGTACACCCAAAGCATTCCTATGGTATCTGGGAGTTGCACAATCTCATGGTCTAAGGAAATGATACTTGACATTAGAAAAGCTCTAGCAAACGAACTACACGATCTTGTGCTATGCTTAGGATTGGGTCTTGTCCATCACATCATTCTCCTAATGATGTGATCCCGTTATCAATGACATCCAATGTCCATGGTCAGGAAACCATAACCATCTATTGATCAACGAGCTAGTCAACTAGAGGCTTACTAGGGACATGTTGTGCTCTATGTATTCACACATGTATTATGGTTTCCAGTTAATACAATTATAGCATGAACAATAGACAATTATCATGAACAAGGAAATACAATAATAACCATTTTATTATTGCCTCTAGGGCATATTTCTAACAGTCTCCCACTTGCACTAGAGTCAATAATCTAGTTCACATCACTATGTGATTGTAATGAATCCAGCACCCATGGGGTTTGTTCATATCTCGCTTGTGAGAGAGGTTATTAGTCAACGGGTCTGAACCTTTCAAATCCGTGTGTGCTTTACAAATCTCTATGTCATCTTGTAGATGCAGTTACCACGCGCTACTTGGAGCTATTCCAAATAACTTCTCTACTATACGAATCCGGTTTACTACTTAGAGTCATCCGGATCAGTGTCAAAGTTTGCAACGACGTAACCCTTTATGACGAACTCTTTTACCACCTCCATAATCGAGAAAATTCCTTAGTCCGCTAGTTACTAAGGATAAGTTCAACCGCTGTCATGTGATCCATTCCTGGATCACTCTTGTACCCCTTGACTGACTCAAGGCAAGGCACACTTCAGGTGCGGTACACAGCATAGCATACTGTAGAGCCTACGTCTAAAGCATAGGGGATGACCTTCGTCCTTTCTCTCTCTTCTACCGTGGTCGGGTCTTGAGTCTTACTCAATACTCACACCTTGTAACACAGCCAAGAACTCCTTCTTTGCTGATCTATTTTGAACTCCTTCAAAATCTTGTCACGGTATGTATTCATTTGAAAGTACTATTAAGCATTTTTGGTCTATCCTTATAGATCTTGATGCTCAATGTTCAAGTAGCTTAATCCAGGTTTTCCATTAAAAAACACTTTTCAAATAACCCTGTATGCTTTCCAGAAATTCTACATCATTTCTGATCAACAATATGTTAACAACATATACTCATCAAAAATTATATAGTGCTCCCACTCACTTCTTTGGAAATACAAGTTTCTCATAAACTTTGTATAAACCCAAAATCTTTGATCATCTCATCAAAGCATACATTCCAACTCCGAGATGCTTACTCCAGTCCTTAGAAGGATTGCCGGAGCTTTGCATACTTGTTAGCATCTTTCAGGATTGACAAAATCTTCTGGTTGTATCACATACAACCTTTCCTCAAGAAAATCGTCGAGGAAACAATGTTTTGACATCCTATTTGCAAGATTTCATAAATAATGCAGTAACTGCTAATATAATTCCAACAGACTCTTAGCATCGCTACGAGTGAGAAAGTCTCATCGTAGTCAACTCCTTGAACTTGTCGGAAAACATCTTAACGACAAGTCGAGCTTTCTTAATGGTGATACTTACCATCATTGTCCGTCTTCCTTTTAAAATCCATCTGTACCCAATAGTCTTACGACCATCAAGTAGTTCTTCCAAAGTCTATACTTTGTTTTCACACATGGATCCTCTCGGATTTTTTGGCCTCGAGCCATTCATCGGAATCCGGGCCCACCATCGCTTCTCCATAGCTCGTAGGTTCATTGTTGTCTAGCAACATGACTTCCAAGACAGGATTACGTACCACTCTGAAGTAGTACGCATCCTTGTCGACCTACGAGGTTTGGTAGTGACTTGATCCGAAGTTTCATGATCACTATCATAAGCTTCCACTTCAATTGGTGTAGGTGCCACAGGAACAACTCCCTGTGCCCTGCTACACACTAGTTGAAGTGACGGTTCAATAACCTCATCAAGTCTCCACCATCCTCCCACTCAATTCTTTCGAGAGAAACTTTTCCTCGAGAAAGGACCCGTTTCTAGAAACAATCACTTTTGCTTCCGGATCTAAAATAGGAGGTATAGCCAACTATTTTGGGTATTCTATGAAGATGCATTTATCCGCTTTGGGTTCGAGCTTATCAGCCTGAAACTTTTTCACATAAGCGTCGCAACCCCAAACTTTTAAGAAATGTCAGCTTAGGTTTCTCTAAACCATAGTTCATACGGTGTCGTCTCAACGGAATTGCGTGGTGCCCTATATAAAGTGAATGCGATTGTCTCTAATGCCTAACCCATAGACGATAGTGGTAATTCGATAAGAGACATCATGGTATGCACCACATCCAATAGGGTGCATCTATGATGTTCGGACACACCATCACACTATGGTGTTCCAGGCGGTATTAGTCGTGAAACAATTTTCACAATGTCTTAATTGTGTGCCAAACTCGTAACTCAGATATTCATCTCTATGATCATATCATAGACATTTTATCCTCTTGTCATGATGATCTTCAACTTCACTCTGAAATTACTTGAACCTTTCAATAATTCAGACTTGTGTTTCATCAAGTAAATATACTTAGCATCTACTCAAATCATCTGTGAAGTAAGAACATAACGATATCCACTGCGTGCCTCAGCACTCATTGGACTGCACACATTAAAATGTATTACTTCCAACAAGTTGCTTTCTTGTTCCATCTTACTGAAAACAAGGCCTTTCTGTCATCTTGCCCATGTGGTATGATTTGCATGTCTCAAGTGATTCAAAATCAAGTGAGTCCAAACGATCCATCTGTATGGAGTTTCTTCATGCATAATTACCAATAGACATGGTTCGCATGTCTCAATATTTTCAAAAACGAGTGAGTCCAAAGATCCATCAACATGGAGCTTCTTCATGCGTTTTATACAAATATGACTCAAATTGCAGTGCCACAAGTATGTGGTACTATCATTACTATCTTATATCTTTTGGCATGAACATGTGTATCACTACGATCGAGATTCAATAAACCAGTCATTTTAGGTGCAAGACCATTGAAGGTATTATTCAAATAAACAGAGCAACCATTATTCTCCTTAAATGAATAACCGTACTGCGATAAACATAATCCAATCATGTCTATGCTCAACGCAAACACCAAATAACAATTATTTAGGTTTAACACCAATCCCGATGGTAGACGGAGCATGCGATGTTTGATCACATCAACCTTGGAAACACTTCCAGCACATATCGTCATCTCACCTTTAGCTAGTCTCCGTAGCCTTTTATTTCGAGTTACTAACACTTAGCAACCGAATCAGTGTTTATTACCCTGGTGCTACTAGGAGTACTAGTAAAGTACACAATAATATAACGTATATTCAAAATACTTCTGTCGACCTTGCCAGCCTTCTCATCTACCAAGTATCTAGCGTAGTTCTGCTTTAGTGACCGTTCCTCTTATTATAGAAGCACTTAGTCTCGGGTTTGGGTTCAACCTCGGGTTTCTTCACTAGAGCAGCAACTGATTTGTCGTTTCATGAAGTATCCCTTTCTTGCCCTTGCCCTTCTTGAAACTAGTGGTTTTATAAACCATCAACAATTGATGCTCCTATTTGATTTCGACTTTCGCGGTGTCGCGAATAACTCAAGGATCATCATATCTATCCCTGATATGTTATAGTTCATCACGAAGCTCTAGTAGCTTGGTGGCAGTGACTTTGGAGAACCATCACTATCTCATCTGGAAGATTAACTCCCACTTGATTCAAGCGATTGTAGTACTCATATAATCTGAGCACATGCTCAATGATTGCTCTTTTCTCCTTAGTTTGCAGGCTTAAGAAACTTGTCAGAGGTCTCATACCTCTTGACGTGGGCACTAGCCTGAAATCCCAATTTCAGTCCTTTGAACATCTCATATGTTCTGTGATGTTTCAAAAACGTCTTTGGTGCCTCAATTCTAAACCATTTAGCACTACGCACTGAACTATCATGTAGTCATCAAAACGTGTATGTCAGATGTTCGCAACATCCACAACCGACGCTCGAGGTTCCACAACATAATCCTTCTGCGCAGCAATGAGGATAATCCTTAGTTTACGGACCCAGTCCGCAAAATTGCTACTACCAACTTTCAACTAAATTTTCTCTAAGAACATATCTAAACAGTAGAACTAAAGTGTAAGCTACGACATAATTTGCAAAGACCTTTTGACTATGTTTATGATAATTAAGTTCATCTGATTATTTAGTGAACTCCCACTTAGATAGACATCCCTCTAGTCATCTAAGTGATACATGATCCGAGTCAACTAGGCCGTGTCCGATCATCACGTGAGACGGACTAGTCATCATCGGTGAACATCTTCATGTTGATCGTATCTACTATACGACTCATGTTCGACCTTTCAGTCTCTTGTGTTCCGAGGCCATGTCTGTACATGCTAGGCTCGTCAAGTCAACCTAAGTGTTTCGCATGTGTAAATCTAGCTTACACCCGTTGTATGCGAACGTTAGAATCTATCACACCCGATCATCACGTGGTGCTTCGAAACAATGAACCTTCGCAACGGTGCACAGTTAGGGGGAACACTTTCTTGAAATTTTAGCGAGGGATCATCTTATTTATGCTACCGTCGTTCTAAGCAAATAAGATGTAAACATGACAAACATCACATGCAAATCATAAAGTGACATGATATGGCCAATATCATCTTGCGCCTTTTGATCTCCATCTTCAAGGCGCGGCATGATCACCTTCGTCACCGGCATGACACCATGATCTCCATCATCGTGTCTTCATGAAGTTGTCTCGCCAACTATTACTTCTCCTACTATGGCTAACGGTTAGCAATAAAGTAAAGTAATTACATAGCGTTTTTCATTGACACGTACGTCATACAATAAATTAAGACAACTCCTATGGCTCCTGTCGGTTGTCATACTCATCGACATGCAAGTCGTGATTCCTATTACAGGAACATGATCAATCTCATACATCACATATATATAATTCGTCACATCCTTTTGGCCATATCACATCACATAGCATACCCTGCAAAAACAAGTTAGACGTCCTCTAATTGTTGTTGCATGTTTTACGTGGCTGCTATGGGTTTCTAGCAAGAACGTTTCTTACCTACGCAAAAGCCACAACGGTGATATGCCTATTGCTATTTACCCTTCATAAGGACCCTCTTCATCGAATCCAATCCGACTAAAGTGGGAGAGACAGACACCCGCTAGCCACCTTATGCATCAAGTGCATGTCAGTCGGTGGAACCTGTCTCATGTAAGTGTATGTGTAAGGTCGGTCCGGGCCGCTTCATCCCACAATGCCGCCGAATCAAGATAAGACTAGTAACGGCAAGCAAATTGAACAAATCATCGCCCACAACTACTTTGTGTTCTACTCGTGCATAGAATCTACGCATAGACCTAGCTCATGATGCCACTGTTGGGGAACGTAGCAATAATTCAAAATTTTCCTACGTGTCACCAAGATCAATCTAGGAGATACTAGCAACGAGAGAGAGGGAGTGCATCTTCATACCCTTGAAGATCGCTAAGCGGAAGCGTTACAAGAACGCGGTTGATGGAGTCGTACTCGCGGCGATTCAAATCACGGAAGATCCGATCTAGCGCCGAACGGACGGCGCCTCCGCGTTCAACACACGTACAACCCGGGGACGTCTCCTCCTTCTTGATCCAGCAAGGGGAGAGGAGAAGTTGAGGGAGAACTCTGGCAGCACGACGACGTGGTGGTGGAGCTTGTGGTATTCCTGCAGGGCTTCGCCAAGCTCTATGGAGGAGAAGGAAGAGTTCGAGGAGGGAGGGGCTGCGCCAGGGAAGGGGCGCGGCTGCCCTCCCACCCCTCCACTATATATAGGGGCAAGGGGAGAGGGGGAGGCGCCCTAGGGTTTCCCCTAGGGGCGGCGGCCAGGCAGATTGGATCTCCCTAGGGAAAATCCTAGGGAGACTTGCCCCCCAAGCCAAGCAGGTGGAGGCTTGCCTCCCAAGCCAGGTGGAGGCGCCCCACCTCCCCAAGCAATGTGGGAAAGGGTGTGTGTGTGTGGGGGGGGGGGGTGCACCACCCCTTAGTGGGCTGGTTTGCCCCTTCCCCTTTGGCCCATGAGGCCCTCCAACACTTGCCGGGGCTCCCGAAATACCTTTCGGTCATGCTGGCCATAGCCTGGTACCCCCAGAACACTTCCGGACTCCAATACCCTTTGTACAATATATCAATCTTCACTGCCGGACCATTCCGGAGCTCCTCGTGACGTCCGGGATCTCATCCGGGACTCCGAACTACCTTTGGTAACCATGTACTATTTCCCATAACAACTCTAGCGTCACCGAACCTTAAGTGTGTAGAATCTACGGGTTCGGGAACCATGCATACATGACCGAGACACCTCTCCGGCCAATAACCAATAGCGGGATCTGGATACCCATATTGGCTCCCACATGTTCCACGATGATCTCATCGGATGAACCACGATGTCGGGGATTCGATCAATCCCGTATACAATTCCATTTGTCTATCGGTATGTTACTTGCCCGAGATTTGATCGTTGGTATCCCAATACCTCGTTCAATCTCGTTACCGGCAAGTCACTTTACTCGTTCCGTAATGCATGATCCCGTGACTAACTGCTTAGTCACATTGAGCTCATTATGATGATGCATTACCGAGTGGGCCCAGAGATACCTCTCCGTCATACGGAGTGACAAATCCCAGTCTCGATTCGTACCAACCCAACAGACATTTTCGGAGATACCTGTAGTGCACCTTTATAGCCACCCAGTTACGTTGTGACGTTTGGTACACCCAAAGAATTCCTATGGTATCCGGGAGTTGCACAATCTCATGGTCTAAGGAAATGATACTTGACATTAGAAAAGCTCTAGCAAACGAACTATACGATCTTGTGCTATGCTTAGGATTGGGTCTTGTCCATCACATCATTCTCCTAATGATGTGATCACGTTATCAATGACATCCAATGTCCATGGTCAGGAAACCATAACCATCTATTGATCAACGAGCTAGTCAACTAGAGGCTTACTAGGGACATGTTGTGGTCTATGTATTCACACATGTATTATGGTTTCCAGTTAATACAATTATAGCATGAACAATAGACAATTATCATGAACAAGGAAATACAATAATAACCATTTTATTATTGCCTCTAGGGCATATTTCTAACAATTGAAGCACCAATGAAGCGTCGACGTCCCGACGCTGCAAGATGGAATGGTCACCACAATCCACAGTGAATCCGCCACCGCAAGATGAAATGGTCACCACAAGTACGAATACCGATGAGCACACCACCGCCGACTATAACCTCATTGGTAAGAGCCCTATCCAGGCCCGTGAGCCCACAGGTCGACATGGCTGGAGTTGGAGCACGAAAGTCAGATCACCATCGTCGACGCGCACCTTGTCCCTCCCTTGGCCGCTTTGGCGACTAGAGGGGGCGAGGATCATGTTGTTTCGAACTGGTGATCATAGCGTAAGGTTTTTAGTTGTGTTTATGGTCCCCAATTGTCAATATTAAGGTGATGGAGCTGTTGTTGGCATGGAATAAGTCCTTCATGTCTCCTTCTTCTCATGATGGTGCCTTTTTACAACGTTTGGAAGCGTGTATCCCAGATCTAGTTCTCCAGATTGTTTTTTTTGTGCAGATTTGTCTCAGTGGCTCCGTTCTACAGAATGGATGGAGCGTAAGTGTTTCTTCGGCTCTAGTTCCAATCGACAAAGGTTGGCTAGTTTCGGTCTCAATCCGGAGCGTGTGATAGTTGTGTTCCCCGACTCCGTCTAGCTGGGCCAGGAGCGTTATACAAGCCATCTTCGACGTTTTCTTATCCGGTGCGGCAATTTGGTACGTAGATTGATGTTGCCAACATCTTCTGGTCTATATCAATGACTAATTCCAGGCGTAGCTTTTACAAGCTATTGGGTTTAGACAAGTTCACTACTCTAAGGAGACCCAGATGTGACAACGAGTATTGCGTACTGCGCACTATCTATGGATGCAGGAGGAAGAATACTAAGGCACCTCAAAAATTTAGTTGCATTTGTATATTTCTGTGAAGTTGTTTTTTTGAGGGATTTCTATGAAGTTGTTATTCTAAGGATTCATGTTACTATTATATAGCATTTGACATTTTCAAAGAAAACAAATCCATACATAAACCCAAGCATGCATGTTCGGTCCTCCCTCCCCCTCAATTAATCGTGGGGACAACAACGTGCCCGACGAATAGGATTGCACCTGACACCTCCTTGGTGACAAAGAAGTCAAAAGGATGATCAACAATGAAGGCCACACGCCGTAACGGCTGAGGTAGGGCACTAGTCGGTGCCTTCCTTGTTCACCTCGATGACGGTTTGGTGGATCACTTCCTGCAGTGCCAGCCTCCTCCTTCCCTCTGTTCTGTCCTCGGCCACATCAGATAGGTCAGCCTTCCCCGGCTCAAAAGCCTCCTTGAGCCCCATGTCATGGGGAATGTCGTTCATAGTCATGTCAAAGCTGACCTTGAATGTAGGCAGCCGGAAATCGTCAACCTCGACATCGCTCCTCGGCAGGTGCTTGCGCAAAAACTCAGGGTCGCAGGCGATCTGATTGGCCAACCAACACAGCCCCTCGCACGCGTCGGGGAGGAAGACACACATTGACTAGATCGGCTTTGGCTGCGGCTATGCAGGCAAGGGGCGGCCTTGCTCGTAGCGAAGCTGAGCACCTTGAAGCCATTATGCTAGGTGATTCTTTGCCTACTAAAGCCATGCATGAAGGGCATGTCGATGGCGGTGCTGTCAAGGCGGTGAAACAGATGGCGTTCCTCGTTGAATGGCTTATTCCACTTGCCCTTGAAGTAGATGGTGTTGACGAGCACCAGGTCGGTGTTGTGGGACAACGTGTGACGGCCGATCAAGGTGGGGACGAGGTCGTTCGTCAACACCGCCACCCATGCGTTGATCTGCTCCTTTGCCTCCTCCGGCTGCACGTACATAACGATAATCATCATATATCTACATGCCACAGATCAATCATAATAGAGTGCTATTAATTGTGTTGCACATCGTTGTGCTAAAGCAGCTCTTCAACTAGAGAGTGTTGTAAATTACTCTAATATAATCTCTGGTTTTCTAACCTGCAATTTGCTCTCAAATTCGTTGCCACTGAATGAATAAAATGCTGAGAGGAGCTTTGAAAAATCATATATCTATATGCCACACATCTCAGAGTGTGCAAAACCGAACCGAAAACCAAACAAAAAATCAAACCAAATCGACTTTTTGGTTTTTTCAGGTTTTGGTTTCAGCTTTGAGATATGAAAACCATTTGTGTTTCTGTTTTTTCCGTTAGAAAACAAAAACCATTTAGTTAAACGGAATTAACCGAAATGGAGGTTTGTTGTGTTCAAAAGCGTAATGTGGTGCTATAGTATAATACTTTCTAGCCCATTCAGTGCTTCAGTTTACGTGATTAGCCTTACTACTTATCCAACGTCTTTTCTTTATGTTTTTCTAATTGTTCTTTTCTCATTATGATATGTATATCATGTATTTACACATGAAAAAGCTATGTGTTGGCTCAAAAAATTCATGTTAAGCTTGGTTAATTCGGTTATTACCAAAATCAAACTGAAAGTGAAGGGCTATTACTGAATCCGAACCATATCTATGTATGAAACCATATAATCCAAAGTATAAAAACCGTAGAAATCATAAACCGTATAAATCGAACCGAACAAAAAAAAAACGAATGCACACGACATATCGATCACTTCCGGGGTCCGGCCGCTATTCACTGACCTGCTTGTGGAAGTTAACGGGGCGGATGACGTACTCGTACCACTCGGTGGCGACGTCGCGGTAGGCGGGGCGGAGGGGCACGGTGGCGTCGTGCCACACGCTGCTCCCGAAGCTGATGTGCGGGCCGCCCGTCTGGGACCGGTCGGCGAGGGCCTGCCGGGCCAGCGTGCAGACGTGGAAGGTGTGGACGTCCCGCGAAGGCACCCCTAGGACGCCGAGCAGCTCGTCGAGGGTGCGCTCGCGCGCGCCGGTGGCCCACAGCGAGAGCGCCGTGTAGAGGCACAGCGGCGAGAAGACCAGGTTGCCGCTCCTGTCGCGCCAGCGGCGAGGCGCTTGTTCAGGCGGAGGGTGAAGGCCTGCAGGCTGTCGCGGG
This sequence comes from Triticum dicoccoides, assembly GCF_002162155.2. Taxonomy (NCBI): domain Eukaryota; kingdom Viridiplantae; phylum Streptophyta; class Magnoliopsida; order Poales; family Poaceae; genus Triticum; species Triticum dicoccoides. Next base: position 17,099,016 of record NC_041382.1, read on the forward strand.
CAGCGGCGCGCCCGGCCTCCTCCCACTGGGCTATGGCGGCGCGCTCGTCCTCGACCCATTGGGCTAGGTCGTCGGCGTGATCGACCTCGGATTTGGGCAACATGCCGAGCCTCTGGGCTATGGCGGCGTGATCGTCGTCAGCCCCCGGGCAGAGCCATCGGGCTAGCATCTTGAGGCAGCGGCGAGGGAACTCCTTGACATGTTCCATCTTGTCCTCCGTTGACGTGTCTTGTGTTTTGGTCAAGTCATGCAGTAGCACTACTCCGGTTTATAACCAGCTGACAGCATTTGCCTTGGACGTTCACACGGAAATTAATGGCGGCAGCTTTGCTTCACACGGAATGAGCGAGCAGCGTTCGCACATGATAACTCTGTTCTAACGAACTGCCTAGTACTCTCTCCCTCTCATCTCCACCATCATTTCCTTGTCCCACCCACCTGTCAGTCTGTCACAACTTGTCGTGCATTCTTCTAACAGCGCCTCTAATATTCTGCTCTCTCCACCGGGATTACTTGACGTCGAAATGAATATCTAGAATTAAATATGTCTAGATTCATCTATTTAAGCGTACCATGCCGTAAAGGCGTTCGATGAGCGTCACTGACTTCTCGTTTCATATGATGATCACTGTTCATTATTTGTAGAATCTTGAACATGGCAAATGCACGAGGGCCGTTTTTGCTTTGGGGAGCATAAGCTCCCAAATGAACAGTAAATTCAAAATAAATAGTAAAAATATTCAAAATTCTGAATATTTGGGTGTGGATGTTCATGTTAGTCTAACAAACGTGCTTGACAATTTTGTGGAGTTTACCAAACACGTTTTGTTTCAATGAAACTTGTGTTCATTTGAAGTATCACCCATTTATTTATGTGGTTAGAACCTTTTGTTTTGATTCATTTTTAACGCAATTTTACTTATAGGCAAATCACGATCTTTGGTAAAAGTAGTGAAGTGTGCATAGAGGTGAGCTCAACTGCTAGCAGATCTATTCTTTAGTTTATGTTATCACAATATAGGAAATATTTCCTACCATTTTGATGGTTTAATCATGCTCTATGAGTTTTTTTTTCAATTAGTCATTGTGTGCTAAGCATGGATGACTAATAAGGGAAAATGTTGGGGAAGATAAAAACCTCATAGCGCATGATTAAACCACCAAAATGGTAGAAAATAATTCATATATTTGATTGATTAATTGGGAAAATTACAAAGCTATTCAGTTCACATTGATAAATAGATACAATTACCATCATTAACTAAACTAACTTTTACATCTTATTTTTTATTTTGTATAACGTTACCTGCCATGAAGATATCACTTCTGCTAGTTGTCTTGGCTCCTCTGCTCCTTAGTGTCACTACTGCTGCAAGCCAGATCCCAAGCTTTAGTTGCTCGGGTGGAAACTACACAGGATCGAGGTACCAAGAAACGTTCAAGTCTTCGTTCGTGACACTGGCTTAGAAGGTGTTGACTTCTCCAAGATGTTTGCCATAGAGGCCGTCATGTGAGGAGAGGCCACATATTCCCTAGCGCAGTGCTGAGGCAACACAGACACCTCCAAGTGCAACACCTGCGTCGATGAAGCTATCCAGAAAGCATGAATTGTTTGTGTGCTCGGAAAGGAAGCAATCATCATCTACGTGCTTTGCACTCTTCAAATTTCTGGTGACATGATCAATTGGGCATCTCGACTAGGACATCCACGATTTCGGGTCGGGATGGTGCAATTGAGATACTTTTTCATACCATGAATAAAACACACGAACATACTAGCAGAGGCCAAGCAATTTAGATGAG
>NC_041382.1:17101053-17142357 GCF_002162155.2 Triticum dicoccoides
AGCTCCGCCACGACATACTAGTATATAATTTATTAAAAGGAATGTATCGATAAGTTTAATTTTACAACTCATATTCTGTCTTCGGCTCTTCCCCGACAGTGTGATTTTTCTTGAAGCCTTAGGTGTCAAAATGATATATGTTCCCCATTTAAGTTTTTCCCATGATTTGACAAAAAATAGGATTCTTCTCGGTATTGGACCCTAGAGGCTCAGATTAACACACTTAAAGACATGTGCTCTTCAGAGATTTTATAGTGCTAAACTTCCAGGATACGGCCAGATATTAGATTGGCCTACATTATCCATTGTTTTTTTTGGATATGTTAGTTCTTAACTGTTTTGCGCCAATGAATGTCACAGTTTATATGGAGTGCAAATGCCGAAGAGACACAAGGGTTTAAGTATATGTACATTTCTTGAACTTACTACTACTACACTCACTCATTTATTTTCTATAGGAATGAGATCATTTTCATCCGTGGTCAATTAAAGGCCCAGATTTAATAATGTATTAGTACTACTACTTACTAATCTGACAAAGATAAGGCTGGTCGTAATGGTAGTATCATAGCTAGTATCATACATGCCAACTAAACAATTTTGATGAGGTGTCATAGTATTAAATGAAGAAAGAGATGGTGTAGTATCATATTATGATACCGTATCATATTAGATGCTATACTACTTTGTGTCATGCATGGCAATAAATAGAGTACAACATGATACTAATATATGATACTATGCATTAGGGAGGTAGTATCATACACTAGTATCATATGCATGATACTAGTATATGATACTCCCCATTACAACCAGCCTAAGCTAGCACAACGTAAGAGTAAGTTCAGCAGTAACATCGAGTCCAACTCAGCAAATTTGCTTATGTGGCAATGAGTTAATGAGGAGAGAGGTAGTTTGAGTAATTTAGCTAGTTACTATAACATCACATGTCCCAATATAATATGAGTCTATAATCTAATAAATGAATCTTTACATGTTACCATAATTATGTTACTACCCACTATGAAGGTAGTAATATAGTCTAGAGATATGTGTATGTTACTAGTGTATATTACTCTCCACTGTGGCTAGTCTAACCAGCTGTCAGCATTTGCCATGGACGTTCACACGGGAATTAATGAGGGCAGCTTCACACGGAATGGGCGAGCAGCGTTCGCACATGATAACTCTGTTCTAACTAACTGCCTAGTACTACGTCTCATCTCCACCGCCATTTCCTTGTCCCACCCACCTGTCATAACTTGTCGTGCATTCTTCTAACAGCGTCTTCTCTCTCTCTTTTTTCCGGCTCTCTAACAATGTCTTCTCGACGCCTCTAATATTCTACTCCCTCCAACCGAAATTACTTGATGAAATCGATATATCAAGACCTGAAATGCGCCTAGCTAGATACATCCATTCAAGCGCCAACAATCATAGTCATGATATCACACCGTGAAGGCGCTTGATGTGCATCACTGACTTCTCGTTCCATTGTAGAATCTTGAACATGGCAGATGCATGCCCTAAATAATAAATAGCACCAAGTTATTTACCATTTTACCCTTTTTTTTCTTGGAGAGGACAATAGTTCGTCAATCATCGCACATGCATGCATGTTCTACTTTGTATCAAAATCATATAAATTCGTAACTTAGCATGAGCATCTCTAATTCAAACTTTTGTGGATTGTAACTTCTTTTTTTTTCACAGCATAGATTGTAACTTTGTTAGTGTGATCAGTGGCGGAGCCAGGATTGGAGCAAGCCCCGGGCCCAAAAAAAAATTGTCGGGAGAGAAAAACTTAACGTCCATCAGGCTATAGCTACCTCACAAAAATACCTCAAATATGGCTCAATTGCACCAAAATCTCGAAATTTAAATGAAATGCTTTAAGATACAACAAAATGGGTGAAAACATGACAAAAACGATGAACAATACGTGATAAAAAAAGAGGGACCAAGTCAATGGTTTGCTTCATCAGGGTCTTCCATAACCTGATAAGTGTCTTCCATAATCTGATAAAAAAAGAGTACCGAATCAATTGAACTTTTGACAGCAGCAGCAACCATAAGCAGTACCGCAGTATAGCAAATTCAAATTTATAGCAGATATGTAAAATTTTTAACAACAGTAGCAGCCATTACCAGTTGGCAGTAGCTAATTAATTAGCATAAAAATTGTTCAATACAGCAGCAACCATTACCAATCCTGGGCGGCATGATGGCGTGTCGAGCAGGGCAGCAGGCAAGTCGGCGAGTGGCGGACCTGCGGAGGGACCTAGCAGGCGAGCTGCGAGCCAGCGGAGGGACGGCCGGGGAGCGCCGGAGCGCAGTGGAGTGACCGACGAGCGGCGGCGGCGGCTGCCTCGGCGCACTGGAAGTCTGGAACTCGCGTGCAAAATTTTCCTTTTTTGATAAACACTTGCGTGCGTAGCGCGTTGGTCTCTGCATCCTGTCAGGGCGACCTGGGCTGTGCGTCTGCTACTCTAGAAATTGGTGGCCTCAATGGAGAGGCTGGCCTGGGCCCTGGCTGTGTGTTGGTCTAAGCCCCAGGCCTTATGAAAAATATGTCTAGATAATAGCTAAAAAAAAGTGCCACACCCCGGGCCTGGGGCCCAGATCCGCCCCTGAGTGTGATGCCCTTTTGTACTCAAGATTATCATCAACATAATGACCACTGGCGGTGGTGGACTTGTCATCACAGCAACGTGCACCGACAAAGGTAGACTTGCCATATGAAGCTTTTACATCACCCTAAGAGTATCTAGGGTCACATATGGCAAATTTGGCCTCTCAAACGCATGCGGACGCGTCTGGGCGTCTGTGGGCAGTGACTGGCACACCTCAAATTTTATTTGTTACATCCGGACATCTCATATTCGATTCTTATATCAATACAAAGACATGGAAACACTAGTGCAGAATCGGGCAATAGCACCGGTTCGTAAGGCTCTTTAGTGCCGGTTACATAATCGGCACTAAAGTGTGGTCACTAAAGCCTCCCCCCCCTTAGTACCGGTTCAGCACGAACCGGTTGGTAACACCAACCGGTACCGGGGGCCGGGAGCCCTTTAGTACCGGTTGGTAACACCAACCGGTACTAAAATGTTTGGAGGGTTTTTGGTTTTACGATTTCTTTTTCATTTAATTTTGTGTTTTCCATTTTAATTCTTTTTCGTTTGCTGGTATTTTACGATACTACACATTGTACACGTTATGCATATATATATATATATATAGACACACACACACACAATTTCTAGTAGAACCAATCATATATATATATCATCAATGTCTCACAAACCACCATATTAATTCACACATACACACATGTATAGCTATATACAATTTCTCCTACATATGCATGTTGCCTTCGGAGCCAGTGGCATTAGCCTATATTGGTGCCTTTGGAGCATGTTGGCTTGGTCAATGAGGGCGGTAGCGGGTAATAGTATTCTCCCTTCGGATTTATGACATGGTCGAGCAAAAATCCCGCTATTTTCTCTTGAAGTGCTTCTACGCGCTCCATTTCTAGGAGCTTGTCCCGCACCTCTGTGAATTTTTAAGAAGAAGATCAATATGCATGTGTATTAGTTGTGTGACTAGATATCGATAATGGTGTCAAAATTCTGAATAGTGTTCTGACAAGCGTACCCATTCCTGTCTTTGAGATCTGCTCCTTTCGGACGCCATCATGCGAATGTTCTCGCAAACGCAGAATGCACACAGATCAGTCCCCTGTGCCTGCTTCAGGGCCTTTACAAGAATGGAATTTGATCAGATAATAATTAATCAAGTGTGATAATTAAAAAGATAGCAGCTAGCTAGCTAGCTAGTACTACTTAATTACTTACCTTGGGTCGAAACCATTTCAGCTTTTTTTTTCCATTCGCCTTCCGTGACGCCGATGAACCTTGCCCAAGCCCTGCCCGCCGACAAAGAAAATAAATAAAGGGGCTATTAATTAAATAATTCATATCATGAAATAACGAACTAAATAGGCCGAGATATATAGTTAATAATGATTGAAATTACCTGTTGACTATCCCAAACAAGATGTTATAGTCACTTTCTTTTTTAAGTAGTGAGTCCAGTATTTCAACTGTTCCGTCGTCAACTTTAATGATACACAAGATCCAGTGAAATCTGCATGCACACACGTTTGCATGTCTTAATTAAGCGGGCATATGTAAGCAAAAACATGTAGCTAGCTAGTAGGCAAAAACAGAGAATTTGTAGTACAAGAGAGTGTGACTCACTGGAAGTTGTAAGGAAGTAGTATATCTTCATTGTATTTGAGGCGCTTCAAGAACTCTAGCATGCTGTCCTCTCCATGCTTTTCATGATATAAAATCTATTTTCCATGTGTATTCATTAACGGTGTTTGGGTCAATGAACCCAATGCCATAACATCCACCTTTTCTCATTTCATACATCTTCATCCTGCATAGTACCACAGAAAAGAATATAGTGAGAATAATATTATAGGTAATGATTGATCAAAAGGATCACTACAGCTAGCTTGAGAGACTTAAATTACAGAAAGAAATCACTTACAGACAATAGCAACTGACGATAGATTTGTCGAGTGCGTCTTGATTGTATAACTGAAACAGTTCAGAATACTCAATGGCCACAACTTTCTCATGGTAGTAATGATCCTTCTGAACATACACCATGAAGGACTCTCGATCGGATCTCTTGGTAATGTCCATGTACCATTGATGCAATTCATACATTCTCGTTGGGAGCTTCTTGACATCTTCCGGCTTGACCAAAGGTTGGCCCCGGACATATTTTCATTTTATTTCCTCCTCTGTAATCACAGGCATGTCCTCGATCTCGAGGAGTTGTCCAACAGTGATCTTGAGTTCTTCAGCCTGCATTATATGCTGCTGGGTTATTACCACATCGCCCACCTCGGGAACGTAAATTGTTTGCCCACAATAATATTGAGCGCGCGTACTGTCACGTGTTGTTGGCGGCACAACAAGCGGTTCGATCGATTGCGCCTTCTGTTCTCCCAGCTGGGCAACGGTTTTCCCGCATTTTTTGATAGCTGCTTGTTGTTTGCTCGAGCTCGAGCTCGCCTCCGTCTGTAGACGTTTTCGATTTAACTTCCTGATGTGGCGCTCATAGTCTGTGTCAACAGGCTTAGGAGCTGGTGGTAGAGCCATACGAATGAAGTGGTCAACTACTTCCACAGGCACTTTCTCCCTTGGCGACGGTGGCGGTTTCAGTCCAAAATGGGCGTCGACTTCTGCCCGCACTATGGCATCGGTTTGCTCCTTGGTCCTGTCGTAAGCCCTCTCAGGAAGAGGAGTTTTAAGGTTTGGACCATATTTATATCGCTTGCCTCCACATGTACTTCCTGTACTATGACCTCGACTCGTACCGCTACGCACCATAGCTGCGGGGTGTCTCTTCTGCGATTGCTGAGGCGGCAGAGACGGCTGACGGGGCTGAGTTGGACGAGGAGGAGTGGCCTGAGGTTGTGCCGGACTTGGAGGAGGAGTGGACGTCTGACGCTGTGTCGGACTTGCAGGAGGAGTGTGGCCTGACACTTTGCCGGACTTGGAGGAGGAGGAGTGGCCTCACGCGTTGGTGGACTTGGAGGAGCTGGAGTCTGCTGAATCGGTGGCGGACTTCGACGAGGAGTCGGGTGACGTGGTGTCAGTGGCCTTCGAAAGATGATGGAATCCTTTCTCCATAGGATCATACGATGTTTGGCCTCTCCGAGTGTGTGCTCCTTGTCACCTCCAGGAATGTCAAGCTCTAGCCCCGAATATTGGTTCACCACCTCATCAACCAAGACACGAGCATAGCCTGCTGGAATCGGGTTGCAATGGAAGGTTGCATCGGGGGAATTTGTATAAGCAACGCCGTCCGCCACCTTCAAGGATATGTTCTTAATTTTGAAGTGTAGCTCGCAGTTAGTGTTATCCGTGATGTCATCCACGGGGTATCTATCCAGCATTGCGTCAAACGGGGTGGAACCCACGCTGCTTCTCGTCATGGATGGGGCGGTGGTATCCAATGCTGGATCATCAGCTAGCTGCTGCAGCTGCTGAGACCCCCTTTGCTGGCTAAGTGAGTCGATCTGCTCCTGCTGCCGCTGGAATTTGACTGCCAAGTCCGCGTGCGCTGATTCTAGGTCTTGAAGGCGTTCATAGTCCAGCCTCCTCTTCTCCTCCTCCATCTTCCTATGCTTCTCCTCCGCAATCTTCCTTCTCGCACGGGTTCTGTAGTCGGCATTCCAGTCTGAAAACCCCTCATACCACGGAATAGCGCCCTTGCCTCGTGTTCTTCCTGGGTGTTCAGGATTTCCCAGGGCACGCGTAAGCTCGTCGTTCTCTCTGTTGGGCTGGAACACCCCTGTTCGAGCCTCTTCTATTGCAACAATTATATTATCGTCGGCTCCGTTCAGACATGCCTTCGTCGAAATTGTGCATGTCTTCAGGTCCAACTCCCCCCCATGCGCATAGAACCAAGTCCTGCACCTGGGGGGCCAGCTCTTAGTAACCGGAGTGACACCCGCATCCTCCATCTCTTTCTCAGACTTATCCCACTTAGGCATTGCCACCGCGTAGCCACCTAGCCCCAGCTTATGGAACTTATCCTTTTTTTGGGCATTCTTCCTGTTTATTCTCGACCGTTCCTTAGCTAATTCTGAATCCTTGAATTTCATGAAATCGTCCCAATGAGCACTTTGATTCTCTAGTGTTCCCTCGAATACTGGAGTCTTCCTTCCATCCTTGATGTACTTGTCCCATACTCTGTTCTTGTGGTTCTTGAATGCAACCGCCATCTTCCTAAGAGCGGCGTCCTTGACTTTCTCCACATCTGCATCTGTGAAATGATCTGGTAGGGTGAAATGTTCCATGAGAGTATCCCAAAGCAGTTTTTTTGTCTGTTGTCGACAAAAGTAAGATTTGGACGTGGCTTTGCTGGCTCTCTCCATTCTTGAAGGGAGATTGGGAGTAGGTCCTTCACAAGAACTCCGCACTGACGAACGAACTTGTCTGCAATCTTCTTAGGCGCTAATGGTTCACCATTAGGTCTGATTGCCTCGATATTGTACTTTACGCCCTCCTTCAACTTTTTGTTCGGGCCTCATTTCGTCCTGTTGTCTGAAGATTTGCTCGATCCGGATGGCTGAAAGAAGAAAGATCGATTCGTTAATATATCTTCAACTCATTTAAAACATGTGATGATCACCAGATTCCTGCTTATATAAATATATATACCTCGCCGGTGTTTGTTGTTTCAGGATCAACATGTTCTTCGTTATCGTCATAATCGTAGTTCATGACTTCATCAATTCAGTCATCGCGATCGAATATCATATCACCCTCTCCGGTGTTGTTTAGAAATTCGGAGCCGTCATAATCTTCTTCATTCTGATCATCATCTGGCCCGCGTATCATATCGAACATGGTCTGTTCTCTCTCTCGGTCGGTATTGTCCGCCATAGCTTTTATTTAACTATGCCAAAAGAAATATAAAACAATTTAGTATTCAAATTACATCGTCTCGAATAATAGATATAATCTCAAATACATCGTCTCGAATAATAGATATAATCTTGAATACATCGTCTCGAATAATAGATATAATCTCGAATACATCATCTCGAATAATATATAATATTGAATAGTACATCACTGGCTAGGTAGCTAATTAAAGATCGAATACTACAGAATCTAGGACACTCGAGGTTCCTGCGGCGCGGGCGGTGGACACCCAAAGAGAAGGAACCCTCACAGGATCATAGCTGAAGTGAGATCCCTGAAGAAACTGTCTGTTGGAAATATGCCCTAGAGGCAATAATAAAAGCATTATTATTATATTTCCTTGTTCATGATAATTGTCTTTATTCATGCTATAATTGTATTATCCGGAAATCATAATACATGTGTGAATAACAGACACCAACATGTCCCTAGTAAGCCTCTACTTGACTAGCTCGTTGATCAACAGATAGTCATGGTTTCCTGACTATGGACATTGGATGTCATTGATAACGGGATCACATCATTAGGAGAATGATGTGATGGACAAGACCCAATCCTAAACATAGCATAAGATCGTATAGTTCATTTGCTGGAGTTTTTCCAATGTCAAGTATCTTTTTCTTAGACCATGAGATCGTGTAACTCCCGGATACCGTAGGAGTGCTTTGGGTATACCAAACATCACAACGTAACTGGGTGACTATAAAGGTAGACTACGGGTATCTCCGAAAGTATCTGTTGGGTTGACACGGATCAAGACTAGGATTTGTCACTCCGTATGACGAAGAGGTATCACTGGGCCCACTCGGTAATGCATCATCATAATGAGCTCAAAGTGACCAAGTGTCTGGTCACGGGATCATGCATTACGGTACGAGTAAAGTGACTTGCTGGTAACGAGATTGAACGAGGTATTGGGATACCGACGATCGAATCTCGGGCAAGTAACATACCGATTGACAAAGGGAATTGCATACGGGGTTGATTGAATCCTCGACATCGTGGTTCATCCGATGAGATCATCGTGGAGCATGTGGGAGCCAACATGGGTATCCAAATCCCTCTGTTGGTTATTGACCGGAGAGTCGTCTTGGTCATGTCTGCTTGTCTCCCGAACCCGTAGGGTCTACACACTTAAGGTTCGGTGACGCTAGGGTTGTGAAGATATGTATATGCAGTAACCCTAATGTTGTTCGGAGTCCCGGATGAGATCCCGGACGTCACGAGGAGTTCCGGAATGGTCCGGAGGTAAAGAATTATATATAGGAAGTGCTGTTTCGGCCATCGGGACAAGTTTCGGGGTCACCGGTATTGTACCGGGACCACCGGAAGGGTCCCGGGGGTCCACCGGGTGGGGCCACCTATCCCAGGGGGGGCCCATGGGCTGAAGTGGGAAGGGATCCAGCCCAAAGTGGGCTGGGGCGCCACTCCCCTAGGGCCCATGCGGCTAGGGTTGAGGGGAAACCCTAAAGGGGGCGCCCCCTTGCTTGGGGGGCAAGCCCCCCACCCCTAGGCCGCCGCCCCCCTAGGAGATCCCATCTCCTAGGTCCGGCCCCCCCCTAGGCACCCCTATATATAGTGGGGGAGAGGAGGGACTTCATACAACAGCCTTTGGTGCCTCCCTCTCTCCCTGTTACGTCTCTCTCTCGTAGTATAGGCGAAGCCCTGCTACTGTGACGCCCTGCATCCACCATCACGCCGTCGTGCTGCTGGATCATCATCAACCTCTCCTCCCCCCCTTGCTAGATCAAGAAGGAGGAGACGTCTCCCGTCCCGTACGTGTGTTGAACGCGGAGGTGCCGTCCGTTCGGCGCTTGGTCATCGGTGATTTGGATCACGTCGTGTTCGACTACATCATCCCCGTTCTTTGAACGCTTCCGCTCGCGATCTACAAAGGTATGTAGATGCATCCGATGACTCATTGCTAGATGAACTCATAGATGGATCTTGGTGAAACCGTAGGAAAATTTTTGTTTTCTGCAACATTCCCCAACAGTGGCATCATGAGCTAGGTCTATGCGTAGTTCTTCTTGCGCGAGTAGAACACAATTTGTTGTGGGCGTAGATGTTGTCAACTTTCTTGCCGCTACTAGTCTTATCTTGCTTCAACAGTATTGTGGGATGAAGCGGCCCGGACCAACCTTACACGTATACTTACGTGAGACCGGTTCCACCGACTAACATGCACTAGTTGCATAAGGTGGCTGGCGGGTGTCTGTCTCTCCCACTTTAGTTGGCGCGGATTCGATGAAAAGGGTCCTTATGAAGGGTAAATAGAAGTTGACAAATCACGTTGTGGCTTTCACGTAGGTAAGAAAACGTTCTTGCTAGAACCCTAATTCAGCCACGTAAAACTTGCAACAACAATTAGAGAACGTCTAACTTGTTTTTGCAGCAAGTGGTTTGTGATATGATATGGCCAAAGTTGTGATGAATGATGAATGATCTATATGTGATGTATGAGATGTTCATGCTATTGTAATAGGAATCACGACTTGCATGTCGATGAGTATGACAACCGGCAGGAGCATAGGAGTTGTCTTTATTTTTGTATGACCTGCGTGTCATTGAGAAACGCCATGTAAATTACTTTACTTTATTGCTAAACGCGTTAGCCATAGTAGTAGAAGTAATAGTTGGCGAGCAACTTCATGGAGGCACGATGATGGAGATCATGATGATGGAGATCATGGTGTCAAGCCGGTGACAAGATGATCATGGAGCCCCAAGATGGAGATCAAAGGAGCTATGTGATATTGGCCATATCATGTCACGTTTATTATTTGATTGCATGTGATGTTTATCATGTTTTGCATCTTGTTTACTTAGAACGACGGTAGTAAATAAGATGATCCCTCATATTAATTTCAAGAAGTGTTCCCCCTAACTGTGCACCGTTGCGACAGTTCGCTGTTTCAAAACACCACGTAATGATCGGGTGTTTTATTCAGACGTTCACATACAACGTGTGTAAGACAGATTTACACATGCAAACACTTAGGTTGACTTGACGAGCCTAGCATGTACAGACATGGCCTCGGAACACAGAAGACCGAAAGGTCGAGCATGAGTCGTATAGAAGATACGATCAACATGAAGATGTTCACCGACGTTGACTAAGCCGTCTCACGTGATGATCGGACACGGCCTAGTTAACTCGGATCATGTTATACTTAGATGACTGGAGGGATGTCTATCTAAGTGGGAGTTCATTAATAATTTGATTACATGAACTTAATTATCATGAACTTAATCTAAAATATTTTACAATATGTCTTGTAGATCAAATGGCCCACGTAGTCCTCAACTTCAACGCGTTCCTAGAGAAAACCAAGCTGAAAGACAATGGCAGCAACTATACGGACTGGGTCCGGAACCTGAGGATCATCCTCATAGCTGCCAAGAAAGATTATGTCCTACAAGCACCGCTAGGTGACCCGCCTGTCCCACATAACCAAGACGTTATGAACGCTTGGCAGACACGTGCTGATGACTACTCCCTCGTTCAGTGCGGCATGCTTTACAGTCTAGAGCCGGAGCTCCAAAAGCGTTTTGAGAGACATGGAGCATATGAGATGTTCGAAGAGCTGAAAATGGTTTTTCAAGCTCATGCCCGGGTCGAGAGATATGAAGTCTCCGACAAGTTCTTTAGCTGTAAGATGGAGGAAAATAGTTCTGTCAGTGAGCACATACTCACTATGTCTGGGTTACATAACCGCTTGACTCAGCTGGGAGTTAATCTCCCGGATGATGCGGTCATTGACAGAATCCTCCAGTCGCTTCCACCAAGCTACAAGAGCTTTGTGATGAACTTCAATATGCAGGGGATGGAAAAGATCATTCCTGAGGTATTTGCAATGCTGAAATCAGCAGAGGTAGAAGTCAAGAAGGAACATCAAGTGTTGATGGTCAATAAAACCACTAAGTTCAAGAAGGGTAAGGGTAAAAAGAACTTCAAGAAAGACGGCAAGGGAGTTGCCGCGCCCGGCAAGCAAGCTGCTGGGAAGAAGCCAAAGAATGGACCCAAGCACGAGACTGAGTGTTTTTATTGCAAGGGAAGTGGTCACTGGAAGCGGAACTGCCCCAAATACTTAGCAGACAAGAAGGCCGGCAAAACAAAAGGTATATGTGATATACATGTAATTGATGTGTACCTTACTAGTGTCCATAGTAGCTCCTGGGTATTTGATACCGGTGCAGTTGCTCACATTTGTAACTCAAAGCAGGGGCTGCGGAATAAGCGGAAACTGGCAAAGGACGAGGTGACGATGCGCGTCGGGAATGGTTCCAAGGTCAATGTGATCGCCATCGGCACGCTACCTCTATATTTACCTTCGGGATTAGTTTTAAACCTCAATAATTGTTATTTGGTGCCAGCTTTGAGCATGAACATTGTATCAGGATCTCGTTTAATTCGAGATAGCTACTCATTTAAATCCGAGAATAATGGTTGTTCTATTTATATGAGAGATATGTTTTATGGTCATGCTCCTATGGTGAATGGTTTATTCTTTATGAATCTCGAACGTAATGCTACACATGTTCATAATGTGAGTACCAAAAGATGTAAAGTTGATAATGATAGTCCCACATACTTGTGGCACTGCCGCCTTGGTCACATAGGTGTCAAACGCATGAAGAAGCTCCATGCAGATGGACTTTTAGAGTCTCTTGATTATGAATCATTTGACACGTGTGAACCATGCCTTATGGGTAAAATGACCAAGACTCCATTCTCAGGAACAATGGAGCGGGCAACCAACTTATTGGAAATCATACATACTGATGTGTGCGGTCCAATGAGTGTTGAGGCTCGCGGTGGCTATCGTTATGTTCTCACCCTCACTGATGACTTGAGTAGATATGGGTATATCTACTTAATAAAACACAAGTCTGAAACCTTTGAAAAGTTCAAGGAATTTCAGAGTGAGGTTGAGAATCAACGTGACAGGAAAATCAAGTTTCTACGATCAGATCATGGAGGAGAATACTTGAGTCACGAATTTGGCACACACTTAAGAAAATGTGGAATAGTTTCACAACTCACGCCGCCTGGAACACCTCAGCGTAACGGTGTGTCCGAACGTCATAATCGCACTCTATTAGATATGGTGCGATCTATGATGTCTCTTACCGATTTACCGCTATCTTTTTGGGGCTATGCTTTAGAGACTGCCGCATTCACTTTAAATAGGGCTCCGTCGAAATCCGTTGAGACGACACCGTATGAATTATGGTTTGGGAAGAAACCTAAGCTGTCGTTTCTAAAAGTTTGGGGATGCGATGCTTATGTCAAGAAACTTCAACCTGAAAAGCTCGAACCCAAGTCGGAAAAATGTGTCTTCATAGGATACCCAAAAGAAACTATTGGGTATACCTTCTACCTCAGATCCGAAGGCAAGATCTTTGTTGCCAAGAATGGGTCCTTTCTAGAGAAAGAGTTTCTATCGAAAGAAGTAAGTGGGAGGAAAGTAGAACTTGATGAAGTATTACCTCTTGAACCGGAAAATGGCGCAACTCAAGAAAATGTTCCTGAGGTGCCAGCACCGACTAGAGAGGAAGTTAATGATAATGATCAAGATACTTCTGATCAAGCTCCTACTGAAATTCGAAGGTCCACAAGGACATGTTCCGCACCAGAGTGGTACGGCAACCCTGTCTTGGAAATCATGTTGTTAGACAACGGTGAACCTTCGAACTATGAAGAAGCGATGGCGGGCCCGGATTCCGACAAATGGCTAGAAGCCATGAAATCCGAGATAGGATCCATGTATGAAAACGAAGTATGGACTTTGACTCACTTGCCCGTTGAACGGCGAGCCATAGAAAATAAATGGATCTTTAAGAAGAAGACAGACGCGGATGGTAATGTGACCATCTATAAAGCTCGGCTTGTCTCTAAGGGTTATCGACAAGTTCAAGGGGTTGACTACGATGAGACTTTCTCACCGGTAGCGAAGCTAAAGTCCGTCCGAATCATGTTAGCAATTGCCGCGTTTTACGATTATGAAATATGGCAAATGGACGTCAAAACGGCATTCCTTAATGGTTCCCTTAAGGAAGAATTGTATATGATGCAGCCGGAAGGTTTTGTCGATCCTAAGAATGCCGACAAGGTGTGCAAGCTCCAACGCTCGATTTATGGGCTGGTGCAAGCATCTCGGAGTTGGAACATTCGCTTTGATGAGATGATCAAAGCGTTTGGGTTTACGCAGACTTATGGAGAAGCCTGTGTTTACAAGAAAGTGAGTGGGAGCTCTGTAGCATTTCTCATACTATATGTAGATGACATACTTTTGATGGGAAATGATATAGAACTCTTGGACATCATCAAGGCCTACTTGAATAAGAGTTCTTCAATGAAGGACCTTGGAGAAGCTGCTTATATATTAGGCATCAAAATCTATAGAGATAGATCGAGACGCCTCATAGGTCTTTCACAAAGCACATACCTTGATAAGATATTGAAGAAGTTCAATATGGATCAATCTAAGAAGGGGTTCTTGCCTGTGTTACAAGGTATGAAATTGAGCTCAGCTCAATGTCCGACCACGGCAGAAGATATAGAAGAGATGAGCATCATCCCCTATGCATCAGCCATAGGTTCTATTATGTATGCCATGCTGTGTACCAGACCTGATGTAAACCTTGCCGTAAGTTTGGTAGGAAGGTACCAAAGTAATCCAGGCAAGGAACACTGGACAGAGGTCAAGAATATCCTGAAGTACCTAAAAAGGACTAAGGAAATGTTTCTCGTTTATGGAGGTGACGAAGAGCTCATCATAAAGGGTTACGTCGACGCTAGCTTCGACACAGATCTGGATGACTCAAAGTCACAGACCGGATACGTGTATATTTTGAATGGTGGGGCAGTAAGCTGGTGCAGTTGCAAGCAGAGCGTCGTGGCGGGATCTACATGTGAAGCGGAGTACATGGCAGCCTCGGAGGCAGCACATGAAGCAATATGGGTGAAGGAGTTCATCACCGACCTAGGAGTCATACCCAATGCGTCAGGGCCAATCAAACTCTTTTGTGACAACACTGGAGCTATTGCACTTGCCAAGGAGCCCAGGTTTCACAAGAAGACAAGGCACATCAAGCGTCGCTTCAACTCCATTCATGAAAATGTTCAAGATGGAGACATAGAGATTTGTAAAGTACATACGGACCTGAATGTAGCAGATCCGTTGACTAAACCTCTCCCTAGGGCAAAACATGATCAACACCAGAATTCCATGGGTGTTCGATTCATCACAATGTAACTAGATTATTGACTCTAGTGCAAGTGGGAGACTGTTGGAAATATGCCCTAGAGGCAATAATAAAAGCATTATTATTATATTTCCTTGTTCATGATAATTGTCTTTATTCATGCTATAATTGTATTATCCGGAAATCATAATACATGTGTGAATAACAGACACCAACATGTCCCTAGTAAGCCTCTAGTTGACTAGCTCGTTGATCAACAGATAGTCATGGTTTCCTAACTATGGACATTGGATGTCATTGATAACGGGATCACATCATTAGGAGAATGATGTGATGGACAAGACCCAATCCTAAACATAGCATAAGATCGTATAGTTCGTTTGCTGGAGTTTTTCCAATGTCAAGTATCTTTTCCTTAGACCATGAGATCGTGTAACTCCCGGATACCGTAGGAGTGCTTTGGGTATACCAAACGTCACAACGTAACTGGGTGACTATAAAGGTAGACTACGGGTATCTCCGAAAGTATCTGTCGGGTTGACACGGATCAAGACTAGGATTTGTCACTCCGTATGACGGAGAGGTATCACTGGGCCCACTCGGTAATGCATCATCATAATGAGCTCAAAGTGACCAAGTGTCTGGTCACGGGATCATGCATTACGGTATGAGTAAAGTGACTTGCCGGTAACGAGATTGAACGAGGTATTGGGATACCGAGGATCGAATCTCGGGCAAGTAACATACCGATTGACAAAGGGAATTGCATACGGGGTGATTGAATCCTCGACATCGTGGTTCATCCGATGAGATCATCGTGGAGCATGTGGGAGCCAACATGGGTATCCAGATCCCGCTGTTGGTTATTGACCGGAGAGTCGTCTCGGTCATGTCTGCTTGTCTCCCGAACCCGTAGGGTCTACACACTTAAGGTTCGGTGACGCTAGGGTTGTGAAGATATGTATATGCAGTAACCCGAATGTTGTTCGGAGTCCCGGATGAGATCCCGGACGTCACGAGGAGTTCCGGAATGGTCCGGAGGTAAGGAATTATATATAGGAAGTGCTGTTTCGGCCATCGGGACAAGTTTCGGGGTCACCGGTATTGTACCGGGACCACCGGAAGGGTCCCGGGGGTCCACCGGGTGGGGCCACCTATCCCAGGGGGCCCCATGGACTGAAGTGGGAGGGAACCCAGCCCAAAGTGGGCTGGGGCGCCACTCCCCTAGGGCCCATGCGGCTAGGGTTGAGGGGAAACCCTAAAGGGGGCGCCCCCTTGCTTGGGGGGCAAGCCCCCCACCCCTAGGCCGCCGCCCCCCCCTAGGAGATCCCATCTCCTAGGGCCGGCGCCCCCCTAGGCACCCCTATATATAGTGGGGGAGAGGAGGGACTTCATACAACAGCCTTTGGTGCCTCCCTCTCCCCCCGTTACGTCTCTCTCTCGTAGTATAGGCGAAGCCCTGCTACTGTGACGCCCTGCATCCACCACCACGCCGTCGTGCTGCTGGATCATCATGAACCTCTCCTTCCCCCTTGCTGGATCAAGAAGGAGGAGACGTCTCCCGTCCCGTACGTGTGTTGAACGCGGAGGTGCCATCCGTTCGGCGCTTGGTCATCGGTGATTTGGATCACGTCGTGTTCGACTACATCATCCCCGTTCTTTGAACGCTTCCGCTCGCGATCTACAAAGGTATGTAGATGCATCCGATGACTCGTTGCTAGATGAACTCATAGATGGATCTTGGTGAAACCGTAGGAAATTTTTTGTTTTCTGCAACATTCCCCAACACTGTCAGGTATTGGAGAACCTGCCGCCCTCTAACGCAACCATGTAGCGATGGACGTGCTCATCCTCCTCCCTGACACGGCGACGTACCACCTCCGGCGGGGCCGGCTCCCTCCGCACCGAAACTGGCCCACGCGAACGCCACCAAACGAGATCAGGGTCGACGACGGGACCCGGGGCCGGGTTCCTCATCAAGCGGCGCGCCCCTCCAGGCAGCAACTCCCAGTGCCAGCCCAGCGGAGCCCAGTCCCGGACATGGGTCAGCCGGACGTCGTCGCGGACGGGTCGACGGCGAGGATGCGGGCCGGGCATGTCGAGAACAAATACTAGCTATATGCCCGCAAAAAGTAACATTTTTTAATGATTGGATTTTGATAACTAAAATTTCTAACATTTCTATATAACTAACATTTCTATAACATTTCTAACAATGCTATATATAACTAACATTTCTATAACATTTCTAATATTTCTATAACTAAAAAAATGAAAAATTTCTAACTTTTTTATAACTATTTCTATAACTAAAAAACAGAAAAATTTCTAACAATTCTAACTTTTTTATAACTATTTCTATAACTAAAAAACAGAAAAATTTCTAACATTTCTAACTATTTCTAAAAAACAGAAAAATTTCTAACAATTTCTAAAAACAGAAACATGTGTGTGCGCTCACCGGCCGGCGAGGCGAGAGGCGACGGGGGGCGGCGACGGGGACGGCGACGGGCGCGGCGACGACGGGGATGACGACGACGGGCCGGGACGGGGCGGGGTGGCGGCGACGACGGGGACGGGGATGACGCGGGACGGGCCGGGACGGGGCGGCAGTGACGATGGGGACAACGGGGACGGGACGACGGGGCGGCGACGACGGGGACGGGGCGGCGACGGGGGCGGCGACGGGCCGGGGCGGCGACGAGGGATATGGGGACGGCGGGGGCGGCGGGCGACGGTGCAGAGGAGAAGAAGCAGAGGGAGAGATGAGAAACTGATGAAATTTTGAAGTGTTTTCTTATACAGAACCAACCTTTGCTACCGGTTGGAGCCACCAACCGGTACTAAAGGTCTGTTTTGGCTAGCCCAAGCGGCGGAAAGCGACCCCCTTTAGTACCGGGTCATGGCTCCAACCGGTACTAAAGGCCCCCCCTTTAGTACCGTTTGGTGCCACGACCCGGTACTAAAGGGTGTGCGCTGCCAGGCGAGGGGCACAAAAGTTTAGTCCCACCTCGCTAGCCGAGGGGCCCTCGCACCTGCTTATAAGCCCCGCCGTCGCTGCTGTCTCGAGCTCCTCTCTTAAGCAGGCCTTCTGGGCCTACCTCTTCCGCGATGCCCTGTTGGGCCTACTGGGCTAGCGGGCCTGCATCCTGGCCCAACTTGAATTTGGGTTTCTAGTCGTATGCAGGCCGCTACGGCCCAGTAGGTGGGCTTTTTTTCTTATTTTTTTGCTTTATTTATTTTTGTGAATAACTTAACTTTGAAAATAGATTTTTCAGTGATTCTTTTTTCTTATGTTTAATATTAGTGTGTTTTATCATTATATTCAATTTGGTAATGCTTAGGTTATTTAAAAAATAAAATGCCTTTGTAACGGATGAGTTTTCGTCCGAAACCCTGATACTTCGAAACAGATTGTCCATTTTGTACACGAAGTGCATCCAGTTTTTGCGGTAACCCTCTCTACTTTTTTGCACATGCTATGTGGGTGAAATTATGATACCATGCCAACTTTCAACCTTTTCTGAGTTCATTTGAAATGCTTTTTAATTTCAGGGTCATTTAGCTAAAAAAATCAGTAAATGCATCAAAGAATTTGCTTGCACATAAAATTTCTTCGCGTTTCAAATGCCAAAACACATAACTAGCTACACTAACTATTACAGAGATTCCCTCCTGGGTGTGAAACACAGAAGAAAGTGATGATAGTGAAGCCGATCACATCCAGATCTTTGGGTGTGAAACTTTTTCTTCGCGTATGTCCCTTTGCGTCGTAGCCATGGAAAATCTTTATCATTTAACGGGATGTTCGGGTCAATATTCACTGTGAAGGGAGCAATTTCATCAAACTTTTCATAATCTTCTGACTTGTCTGTCTTGTCATCCACTCCCACGATGTTTCTCTTCCCAGAAAGAACTATGTGCCGCTTTGGCTCATCGTACGATGCATTCGCTTCCTTATCTTTTCTTTTTCTTGGCTTGGTAGACATGTCCTTCATATAGAAAAACCTGTGCCACATCATTGGCTAGGACGAATGGTTCGTCTGCATATGCAAGATTGTTGAGATCCACTGTTGTCATTCCGTACTGCGGGTCTTCCGTTACCCCGCCTCGTGTCATATTGACCCATTTGCACCGAAACAAAAGGACCTTCAAACCACGTCGATAGTCAAGTTCCCATATGTCCTGTATATAACCATAATATGTTTCCTTTCCCGTCTTGGTTTCTGCATCAAAGCGGACACCACTGTTTTGGTTGGTGCTCTTCTTATCTTGAGCGATCGTGTAAAATGTATTACCATTTATCTCGTACCCTTTGAAAGTCATTATATTCGAAGATGGTAACTGGGACAACAAGTACAGGTCATCTTCAATAGAGGTGTCATGCATGGTACGTGTCTGCAACCAGCTAGCGAAACTTCTGGTTTGTTCACATGTAATCCAGTCATCAGACCGCTCCAGGTGTTTGGAGCGTAGCAAATTCTTGTGTTCATCCATATACGGAGTCACCAAGGTGGAATTCTGTAGAACTGTGTAGTGTGCTTCAGTGAGAGAATGTCCGTCCATACATATTATTTGTTCCCCTCCTAGCGTGCCTTTTCCATCCAGTCTGCCCTTATGCCGCGATTCAGGAACACCAATCGGCTTAAGGTCGGGAATAAAGTCAATACAAAACTCAATGACATTAATCTCTTCGCATAGGTGAACTAGGACGTGCGTCATGATATTGAAGAAGGCTGGTGGGAACACCAACTCGAAACTGACAAGACATTGCACCAAATCATTCTGTAACCTTGGTATGATTTCTGGATCGATTACCTTCTGAGAGATTGCATTGAGAAATGCACATAGCTTCACAATGGCTAATCGAACATTTTCCGGTAGAAGCCCCCTCAGTGCAACCGGAAGCAGTTGCGTCATAATCACGTGGCAGTCATGAGACTTTAGGTTCTGGAACTTTTTCTCTGCCATGTTTATTATTCCCTTTATATTCAACGAGAAGCCAGACGGTACCTTAATACTGAGCAGGCATTCAAAGAAGATTTCCTTCTCTTCTTTGGTAAGAGCGTAGCTTGCATGACCCTGATGTATGCCGTCTTTTCCGTGCATACGTTGCTGGTCCTCCCGTGCCTCAGGTGTATCTTTTGTCTTCCCATACACGCCCAAGAAGCCAAGCAGGGTCACACAAAGATTCTTCGTCACGTGCATCACGTCGATTGCGGAGCGGACCTCTAGGTCTTTCCAATAGGGCAGGTCCCAAAATATAGATTTCTTCTTCCACATGGGTGCGCGTCCGTCAGCATCATTCGGAATAGGTTGTCCACCAGGACCCTTTCCAAAGACCACATTCAAATCCTTGACCATATCATGTATATCAGCACCAGTACGGTGGCGAGGCTTCGTCCGGTGATCCGCCTCACCTTTGAAATGCTTGCCTTTCTTTCTTACGGGATGCCTGCTCGGAAGAAATCGACGATGTCCTAGGTACACATTCTTATTAGCCAAATATATACTGTCGGTATCGTCCAAACAGTGCGTGCATGCGCGGTATCCCTTGTTTGTCTGTCCTGAAAGGTTACTGAGAGTAGGCCAATCATTGATGGTCATGAACAGCAATACCTTTAGGTCAAATTCTTCCTCCATGTGCTCATCCCACGCACGTACACCTGTTCCATTCCACAGTTGTAAGAGTTCTTCAACTAATGGCCTTAGGTACACATCAATGTCGTTGTCGGGTTGCTTAGGGCCTTGGATGAGCACTGGCATCATAATGAACTTCCGCTTCATGCACAACCAAGGAGGAAGGTTATACAAACATAGAGTCACAGGCCAGGTGCTATGGTTGCTGCTCTGCTCCCCAAAAGGATTAATGCCATCTGCGCTTAGACCAAACCATACGCTCCTCTTGCGTCATCTGCAAACTCCTTCCCGTACTTTCTTTCGATTTTTCTCCACTGCGACCCGTCAGCGGGTACTCTCAACTTTCCGTCTTTCTTACGGTCTTCTCTGTGCCATCGCATCGCCTTGGCATGCTCTTTGTTTTGGAACAAACGTTCCAACCGTGGTATTATAGGAGCATACCACATCACATTGGCAGGAATCTTCTTCCTGGGGCGCTCGCCCTCGACATCACCAGGGTCATCGCGGCTGATCTTATAGCGCAATGCACCGCATACCGGGCAAGCGTTCAAATCCTCGTACTCACCGCGGTAGAGGATGCAATCATTAGGGCATGCATGTATCTTCTGCACCTCTAACCCTAGAGGGCAGACAACCTTCTTTGCTTCGTACGTACTCTCGGGCAATTCGTTGTCCTTTGGAAGCACATCCTTTATCATTACCAGCAACTTTCCAAATCCCTTGTCAGATACACCATTCTCTGCCTTCCATTTTAGCAATTCCAGTGTGGTGCCCAGCTTTTTCTTGTCACCTACGCAATTCGGGTACACCAATTTTTTGTGATCCTCTAACATGCGCTGCAACTTCTTCTTCTCCAAATCACTTGCGCAATTTCTCTTTGCATCGGCAATGGCCCGACCTAAATCATCAACGGGCTCATCTGATGCCTCTTCTTCAGCTTCTTCCCGCATTGCCGGCTCAGCTTCTTCCCGCATTACCGGCTCATCTTCACCCCCCATTGTTGTATCATCGTATTCAGGGAACCCATAGCCAGGATAGCTGTCGTCGTCCTCTTCTTCTTCATTGTCTTCCATCATAACCCCTCTTTCTCCGTGCTTGGTCCAAACATTATAGTGGTCCATGAAACTGGACTTAAACAGGTGGACGTGAATGGTTCTTGATGAAGAGTAACTGTGACCATTCTTACAGCCAACACATGGACAAGGCATAAAACCATCCGCCCGCTTGTTTGCCCCAGCCGCAAGCAGAAAAGTATGCACGCCCTCAACAAACTCGGGAGAGCATCGGTCATCGTACATCCATTGCCGGCTCATCTTCATTACACAACACCGAATAGACCAAATTAATACAAGTTCATACATAAAGTTCATACAACACTTAAATGCAACAAACAAATAACTCTCTAGCTAAAGCATTTAAATGCAACAACAAATGCGATCAAGATCGCAACTAAGGTAACAATTGATCCAACAGCATAATGATACCAAGCCTCACTATCGATGGCATATTTTCTAATCTTTCTAATCTTGAAGCGCATTTTCTCCATCTTAATCTTGTGATCATCGACGACATCGGCAACATGCAACTCCAATTCCATCTTCTCCCCCTCAATTCTTTTCAATTTTTCTTTCAAGTACTCGTTTTCTCTTTCAACTAAATTTAACCTCTCAACAATAGGGTCGGTTGGAATTTCCGGTTCACATACCTCCTAGAAAAAATATCTATGTGAACTTGATGGGCATAATTTGTCATAAACACGAAATTCAACTAGTTTTAAAAGAGAATATATATACCACATCCGAATCATAACAAGGACGAGGGCCGACGGGGACGGATATCAAAACCATGGCACTATATGTATAACAAACAACGTACGGGTAAGATAATTATACGAGTAACTATATATCCAAATCACACAAACATCAATTTTTATATAAAATTTCATGAACAAGAGACTCACCACAAGGTGGTGCCGGCGACGGGATGGTGCGGGCGATCGACGGTGGTTACGACGGAGATTTAGAAGGCACTAAGTAAACCACACCTACATATGCAAACTAAGTGTTATTTTTGACCTCAAATTGCATATAAATCAAATACTAGCACATATATATATTTCCTCCCAAATTACTAAACTCACAAATTAATCACTATATAAAGCATTGCAAGAGCTAATCTAGCAATGAGAGATGAAAGGACAAAGTTGCTAACCTTTGTGATCATTTGAATGGATGGGGGCCTTCAAATCTTGATAAATTTTGGGCAAAATGTGTGATGAGCTTGAGAGGAAGAGGGGAAGAACAGAGAGGAGAGGGGAAAGGGGAAGAACAGAGCGAGCTCGGGTGGACGAAGGGTTTATGTAGGACGACCTTTAGTACCGGTTCGTGCCAAGAACCGGTACTAAAGGGGCTAGAGGGACCCCAGTCTGACAACATCTTGCCACCACTCTCATTAGTACCGGCTCGTGACACGAACCGGTGCTAAAGGTTTTTCACGAACCGGTACTAATGAGAGCGGCCCGGCTAGCCGTTGGAACCGGCACTAATGTATATATTAGTGTCTGCTCAAATACAAACCGGCACTAATGTGCTTCATGTTTGACCCTTTTTCTACTAGTGAAAAGGAAATAGAACCTACGTACTACGTCGATCATATCTACTCCTCGTCAGAGATCACCACGATCTCCATGCCCGGCTCCGGCAGCATGGGCGACAGTTGCAACTCCAGCCTCCTCCGGTCTCCTCCGCCTCTATCTACGCGTCAAGCTCGTTGAGGAGCGTATCAGTCTCCGCCTGCTGTCGCCGGATAAATGCCCGGTTGGCCTCCACATAGGCCTCATCCTGGATGGACTCCAGGATGGCCTGCCGCTCGACCATCTTGGCGGACTAGGCGACGGCGAACTCCGCCTCCGCCTGCTCCATGTTGAAGGCCGACAACTGCCGGTCTAGCTCCTCCGCCTCCTCTACCCGCATCGGAGCCATCTCCTCCTCCCCCTCCCCATCTTCCCCTAGCTCCTCTTCCTCCTCCTCCTCCGGCTCCGGCATAGTACGTGATCTTGCTCCGGAACATGGCAGAGTGCCGGAGCGTGGACAGAGCACCAGAGCGGGAGAGGAAGGAGGTGGATGGGTTCGGACTGGCGGCACGGAGAGGGGGGGGGGATGGGTTAGGGTTGCGGGACGCTTGACGGCTTAAATAGCCGGATTTCATCTTGGGCAGCGAGCCAGAGCGGCGCCACGCGGCGTTCACACCGCGGCGACGGACGTGGCGTCTGTCGGACCGCCGGGTTTCCGGGTGTTTCCATGTGAGCCACGCCATCAAGCCGACGTGACGGGCGCGCCCAGGCGCCCCCATATCCGCTCCATATTTGGGCTGGATATAGGGGGTGCCGGTCAGTCCTGAAATTTGAGGGCTATTTGAGAGGCCCGTCTAGGCCGAAAAATTATGACCGGGCAGTGTTCGGTTGGCCCGCGCGGGCTTATGAGATGGATTTAAGAGGTCCAATTATAGATGCTCTAATGTCACTCACACCCTCCTTTGCTCTAGTTCCGTCACATACTCACAACTCAAAAGGGTGCCGGAGCCCATCCATGCTTTGTGATGGAAACTTCTATTCTTGATTCGAACAAATGGATCCTCTGTAGAAATCTACCGTGCAGCTCCTTGCTCCCACTACACAGAGGGGCAGAGGTAGTGTGACTGTCAGCTCTTTCACGGTGACATCAACAACTCAATCAAGAATTGCAAGGAACTAACTACGGCGGAAACATCTTCATACTGATGGAGTTTGAACTTTGAAGTCAAACTGAAAATTTCAGTGAAGAAGATGGATCGAGTCTTAAACACTTGAGATTTGGTTACAGCGCCGATACATCCCCAAGCATCTGACGTTGTTGCAGACAGGAAGGTTCTGACAGATACTTCCCTTAAAATAACACCTCGACCCTACTTGTTGGCGTTGCATAGGAAGTGATCATACGATTAGTATGCCATGCAACCTTCGACAGGTGCCTACAACTCTTGCACGACCTATTAGAAGTGTGAAGGAAGCTTTCTGCATGGAGGAGAGCACACACCTTGTTCACCAATGAGAATGTCTTTTAGTTTTTTTACCGAGTTTAATAGTACAAGTATATAACCCTGGTTCATCATTTTTTGTTGGTGCTTATATAATTCTTGAGCATATATATATGTGAATCGAATAATGCATTGGTTGTTGAACCCGATGGATATGAATAAAGTTGTAGCCAACTTTGAAATTCAAATTCCATACAATTTTAAATAGCAGCGATTAAATTAGGGTGAAAATGCGCTCTGCAGGTCGTTGCAGCACACACGGTCTGTAAAGCACAAACGTGTGTGATATATATCATAATCCGATATGGTTCGCGGAGAGAAAACGTGTGCGACCATGCACACAGTTATCCCTGATGTTAGACAATATCACAAACGGCGCGAGCAAACTAATTGTTTGTGATAGTCATCTTATCGTACACTGTTTACAATCATGAACTATTTCTGATGTCGTACGCATCGTAAACGTTGCACCACATAATGGCGTGTGCGATAGTTATCCTGTACGACACTGGTACGATGGTCCGACGTTTCTTAATCCTATCCGACACTCGTATGATGATTAGCTAATCTTCTTAATTACATATCGCATACAGTTCGGAAGAAGTGAATGTGTGTGATAGTCTTCTGATCATACACGCTTTACAATCATGACCTGTTTGTGATGAGGTGTGCATCATAAACATTGCACCACCAAATAGCGTGTGCAATAGTAATGCCGGCACACACGAGTAGCAAGGATGAAGCGTTTGGGATATTCGATATATCACAAACAATTGTGTGACGAATCGTGTTTGGGATAGAGCGGGCATCGCATACGCTTTGTTCTAGAAAAACGTATGCATTCCTACTTCCTATCCTCGATGGTTTTTGGGTCATATGTGGGAAGGCCCCCCTATATCGCACACACTGGCAAGGCAACGGTTTAAAACTCCGTCGCGAAAAAGGGTTAAACCCGTTTGTATAGCAGCTCGCTGTATCAATGAAAGGCGATGTGGATGTTGGTGAAGACGTTGACGTTGATGAAGAGGATCACCGCGATGATGGTCCCCCAGCACCACACCAACGCCACCGGGAAGGAGGGAGAGAGGTTCCTGCTCTCGCTTCTTCCTCCATGGCCTTCCCCGTAGATGGGGCGTGGTTCTCCGCTCTAGTCATTGGCCACCATGGCTTCTGGAGGGGCAAGATACCCTTCGAGAATGGATCTTTATGGAGCAGTTTTTTGGGCGCTGGGATTCTGAGTCTGGCCATGAACAGAATTTATTTATATAGCTCTGCTACTGGAAAAATTCTTAAAAAGTTAGGACAGATCAGAAACTTCGTTTCCGAGTTACACAAATAAAATCGTGAATTATTGGCCCTTGGAAGGTTGGTTAAAAATTCCATACCTTCTGTCGTGAAGAATTATTTCGGTAGGGCGAAGATTGTCCATTGTACTCCAGAAGGTACCGCGGCTGCGCATTGGCTTGCTAGTTTTTTTTTCGAAAATATCAGATCTATTATAGAGATCCATCGGAAATACAAATCATCTCAAACATAATACAAAATTATATCGATAGCTAATTAAAGAGGAAAATTCTGGGGGTGTGGCATGGTAAGCCTCCTGACTTCTTAATCACCTCTCCTGTAACAGACATGATTATTGTTTAATAAAGGTACAAAAACAGTAACCCTAAAAGTACTAAACAAGTAGGCTGAATTCCACGGTAGCCCCATGGGTTATACTCTCTCCGTTCCTACATATAAGTCTTTTTAAAGATTCCACTACGGACTATATTCGGAGCAAAATGTGTGAATGTGAACTCTAAATTATATCTATATACACCGGTATTAGTCATGT
This sequence comes from Triticum dicoccoides, assembly GCF_002162155.2. Classification (NCBI taxonomy): domain Eukaryota; kingdom Viridiplantae; phylum Streptophyta; class Magnoliopsida; order Poales; family Poaceae; genus Triticum; species Triticum dicoccoides. The sequence goes on from NC_041382.1 coordinate 17,127,334, forward strand.
AGTGGAACCTCTAAAAATATTTATATTTAGTAATCGGAGGAAGTAGTTCCCAATCACAATCTTTTTTCCTCTTAGCACATAATGCTACAGGGTGAGGCGTGCCTGGACTCCGGAGCAATCATGCATGCATGAGCTGCCGGAACAATCCTCTGGAGTTGAGGACAAGCAGCTAGCTAGCTAGCTGGAGCTACTAGTGCTGCTGCATGCATGCCACTCGGACCATGCATGGCAACCACCGGGCCGGGTGGGTAGAATGCCGCTATCAAGTCGACTCGATAGGATGTCCGCTCGTGCATGCGTGCTGGCCTAAATCGGTCGTTTGCGCCTTTCAGGTTTGCCCAAAGCGAGCCATGATGATCACCCACCACTAGCAGCAGTTGCACGTTCTGTGGAGCCTAAACAAGAATATTATACTAGGTGTAGTGGCATTTTCCGTTCAATTTACGCAAGATGCACGTCTCTCAAAAGTAGACCCAGCAATTGGCAGTGTTACTAGTTCAATTTATTTGTTTGAGGTGAAGTGAACTATATGGTTGATTAATGAATTCAGAGCAGTTGAACCACCCATGATCTGAAGAGGCTTGCCCAGCTCACTCACTCACTCACTCCACCGCTATAGCTAGTCTCTCTCACCTCATCTTCTACACGCGTCCACCGTATAGGTAGGCAGAAACAGCTAGCTTAGCACCGTCGGCGGGCCGGAAGGAGATGCCGACGGTGCGGCGGCGGAACCCGGACGTGCACGTGAAGGCGCTGGAGGGCATCGTGTCGGCCAACACCTTCCTCACGGTGGCCGTCTTCATCGGCATCACGGGGACCATCACGGCCTCCTCCACGGTGCCGCCCAACTGCGTCGCCGGGGACGACATCGCCCGCAACTTCTTCCTCTTCGAGATCCTCTCCTTCGGGTTCTACCTGCTGTCCAGCCTGGTGGCGCAGGGCATGAAGCTGTCCGTCACGCTGCTGGCCGCCGGCGACGACTTCTACGGCGACGGCGAGCAGAAGCCGGTCATGACCGACGACTGCGAGGAGATGCCGGCGTGGCGCGCGGCGGCTCCCCGGGAGCGGCGCCGCGCCGTGCTGCGCTACGCGCGGCCCATGATGCTGCTGGCCGCCGCCTGCTCCATCATGGGCACCTTCTTCCTGCTGCTCTCCATGATCGACGCCATCCAGCTCAAGTTCGGGATCCTGTCCTGCAACATCCCGCTCGCCGTCGGCGCCACCTTCGCGCTCTCCGTGCTCGCCGTCTCCGGCCTGCTCTTCTACGGGTACACCGTCGGATACGCGCTCTACAACTACCTGCCCTGACCGCGACCGCTCACCCGCTTCCGCTTGCCCACCCACCTAACTCTTCTCTGCCTTTGTTTACTGTCTCCTTTTTTCACTTTTACAGTGCGAGGTTAATATATATTCTGGGATTACTTAGTGTAAGAAGTAGTACAGCACATATTTTATTGAAAGGAATGGTACAGCATTCGTTTCGAGAAAGTAAGGAGTGCATTTGAAGAAATGTGTTGCATCGAGATCCATGAGATTATTAGTTATGCAGGCAGGTGCATCGGGTGTAATCTTGGCATCTTGCAGTTCCTTCCAAAACTAGTAATTGCGCACGTGCAACGCACGTTAAATACTTAGGCAATATATTAATTACACGCGGATATAAGGTATGCTATTATTTATGTGTTAATCATGTGATTAGTGCAATATTTGGTATGATACTAATTGCACGTTAAACACGTTTAACGCTCGCCATTGAAGCAGTCTAGGTCGTTGGATTGACTTAGTTCGATGGTTGAGATTGGTTGGATCTGCTCCTTTGGGTCTTTTTATATTGGTATAGATGATCGACCGTTCAAAGTTTTCTTTTTTTTTTCTTTTAGCAAAAGACCCTGTGCATTGCAACGGAAGGAAAAGATACCAAATGCCCGTAACTCAAATAATCATGAGTCAACAAACCAATAGGTCTATTTCTTTATTTCAACATGACATCCCATCTCGTTGCCATTTGTCTGTCGTCACCTTCTCGCATACGATGATCATAATGCTTACAGAACCACAACGCGCTTGAATGTGGTCAATCGTAAGCCGTCTCTCTCGTGGCATGAGATGGGATTTTTTCTCTTGCTACATTTATTTTGTCTCCAATTTGTTTGTCCGCTATTGATTAAGGTTGCACTCTAAATAGCAGTTTAAAAATGGCTAAGAGGTAAAACTAACATCATATTCGGATTCTACACACTTTTTAATCAAATTTCATATATAACATATTAAAATTAAAGTTATGGTTTAAAAGATATGGATATTTAAAAAAACATTTGTTCTATATAAACTGTGGGTTAATTAGTATAAAATACACTGTGTTTTCTGTAAAAACGTAAAAAAAAATGATTCAAAGTAGACAACCGATCAGGCTTTGGGCCTTCTTCTTTTTACAAGGCTGCACCCAAGACCTACCCAAAAACATATATGTATAGTAGAATGCCCGTGCGTTGCCACGGGCTTTTTTAAAAACTTACTTATTGCATATATAAACATAATGCATGTATACAAAATTGAATTCCACTTTAATTGCAATGTATAAAAAAATGTAATTCAATGACCTATACTAACTCATCTGATGCACAAAATAAAAGAAAGTGGTTTAAGAATATAGAGCAGTTTTGCACTGCATCACAAACGATAGATAACACCTGAAAGCGTTTTTATACAGGTGCTATCTAATCCCTCCATTCCTAAATATAAGTCTTTTTCGAGATTCTAACGCAGACTACATACAGAGCAAATAGTTTAACATGTTCATATATTTGGAGTGTTAAATACTTCAAACAAAAGGCAAACAAGCCATCATGTTTGACCACGTAGATTAAAATATCTGAACCATAAATTTCACATATTAACAAATGAGATTTAAAAATGTGGCGTTACTTATAAATATTACCATGTACAAATAGTTTAACATGTCACATATCATTCTCAAAAAAAAGTATAGATAGATCAATGCCTTTCTATTAAAAAACTTAGCTGCGTAACACGACAACCACAAGGTTTTCGGTAGCCATCTTATGGTAGACTAAAAAAAGAATCCAAATAAAATAAGAAGACCCTAAGGAAGAGTCCAATCAAAATACATGTGATTATGTTCAATACCAAAAGGAGAAGTCGGACTCCTGCTTCTTTCTTATAACTTACTCAGCTCTTTAAAAGAAAACTGTGTGTACTTAGATTGGAAAATAAATTTGTAGTATACATATAAAAAAAGCTTGGCAAAGATCAATTGATCTAGATTATAATGGTTGAGATCTAAAGTCTACTAATAGTTATGTACCATGTAATTTTTTGGAAGTTAAAAACAAAGAATTTAGTTTTGGGTCTTCGCCTTCTGGGCAAAGGCCGTGACGCAAGACCCTTAGGTCCTTGTCGCTAGTCCTGGCCTTCTCCTCCCTGAGCCAAGCAAAGGAAGCAAGCAAACGAACCGAGCGATGCAGCGTTGAGCTACACAGGAAGAGCAAGTCAGCGGAGGAAATCCAAACCAGATCAAAGCACAAAATCAGTAAATAAGCCATCCATCTCACTGGTCCTGTCTACAAAAGCAATTTTCCTCATGTCCCAGGTTGGCAACCAATTTGTTCCACATACCAACACGAACCTCGAGCCAGAGCCACATACCAACAGGAAGAGCACGTAAGATCTCTGAAATAATTAGAGGAAATGGACACTGTAGGTTTTAAATAATGCTAAATTGCACGGGTAAACTCGGGAGCGTGTATTATTTCTTCTTGATATTCCTCAAAATTAAATTCACCTGTTGTACTTTCAAAATAGGTGTGTCCCTGAACTAAGAGATACAAAATAATGCATCAATTTGAGAAATCCAAACGATGAGAATGAGCCATCTAGCATAACACAAACACGCACACACACAAGCACACACGCACACACACACACACAAGCGCGCGCGCACACACACACAGAGAGAGAGAGAAGAAAAGCAAAGCATGAAGGAAGAAAAGTGAATATAAATCACACATCCAGTTATGTTTATTATACTGCAATAAATCATACACCCACATAAGACCCAAAAAAGCCTACACTGTAAGCAACAATGCTAGATACAAAATAAAATGGATATACTGCATAATTTCTCATGTTTGAAAAGGTGCCACCTCCATTAGTAATGACAGATATGAACTTTACATGAATTAAACGGGATAATTGTTTATTTGCTTCACTTCAACCCATGTAGAAATATAATGACTACTTCTTGTAATTAATCTAAATGGTTCCAATAAATTAATATTCAAGGTTGACTACATGGGAAAGTTGTATTTGAAATACATCCATAAGGAAGTTGACTAAAAGGTGAACAATGTACTAAAAAATATAATTAAAAGTTAAGACTTGCAGGTCAATACATATCATTAAAATCTCTAAGATTTATGTTATAACCTACTGGTAGATTTTGAGATTAAAGGTGAGATTAAGAGCATATGCCCTTCTGTTTCAATACCAGTAAATTTCGATAATGGCTTACAATCCAGTCGGGATATACATGCATAGGAAGGCATCTACTTGCTGAACAAGATGTTGTCTGCAAGACTGCAATCAAAACATTGTGTCTCTCACTTAGTCTTTGCATATTACTGACGAATATACAATCTGCAATCAAAATATTGTGTCTCAGTCTTTTGTAGGCAGCATCTAAGATTTTGTAAGCTCCGAGAGTAAAAGACCAACGAGTGCCAGAATTGGAACATAGAAGAATCTTACCTGGGCATGATGCCATCAGGTTCTATGCCAAGATCGAGGTAGTAGAGCTCCCTCAATCTCTCTTGCCAAGCCCTCCCTCTGACCATCAATAGAACAGTCACTCTCGCTTGCCCTGCTTTTGAAATTTCCTTCTGCGCCGCCGCAGATCAGTTGGCAGCATAGGCCGAGCTCTCCCATGTATCATCACATTGAACAAAATACGCATCTATGCTTACTTCCCTTGTATCATCACAACGGATGCTATAAATTTTCTTGTGTCCTTGTCATAAATCTGAATCCTGCACAATATGAAAAAGAAAGAAAGTCAGATTTGTTAATACAGTACAACATAATGATAGTTCCAAGGAAACAGGTACTACGTCGAAACTGGCCATGATAGTACGGATGTCATGTGGATGGACGTATTTGTGCAGGAATAACCGGGAAGAGTACTCAGAGCTCGATAACCCACCGGAGAGATCAGTGCACCCTACTTTAAACGTAGTTTCGTGGTTATGGCTGAGGCACATGTCGCCATGGTGGTCGATGTTGCAGCAGTACCTGAGTCTGACCTCGAACTTCAGAGAACATGGCGCCGTCGACAACACCCAAGGATGCAGTGAGAGCACGGAGACCGCTCGGCCAAACGGGTTCAACACCACGTTCAGCAGGAACATGTACTGCCGGCCTTGGGCACGTGTCGAGAAGGCTTTGAAGCCGTCACAGAGCTGGACCTCGACACACACCCAGGCCCGAAGCTCAGTCGTGCACGGCCACCCTTGCGCGTCGGCGAAGTGGTCCAGGAGCGCCGCCGTGGAGCGAGCGAAACCGCAGTCCGCCTGCGGGCAGTAGCACGGGTAGCAGTGGGCGCACGACACCCGGATGGACTCCATTAGCCTTTCCAATGCGATGTTCCGGCGATAGCCGCCGGTCAACCTTACGTGACACACATGGCACCTCCTTGCCGCCATCATCTTGTCGCGGCACCGCGAGCATATGGTATGACCGAAGCCACACTGCACCTGAGCAGAAATGACGTTCCAGTGTTATTGGTACACAAACTTGTGATGGATCGGCCTAGCATGGACGACGAGCGTACGCACTTGCAAGACTGGTGCTTGAGAGGGAGGTAGCAGATGCCGCAGTTGAGGGTATCGGCGTCATCCACTATCACAGTATCATGTCATGCGCTTCGCCGCCGGCTCCATCGTACCTGGAACCCGAGATGGGCGCCGTTCTAGTTCTTCTTCTCTTGTTTTTTTCCTCTGGAAATACTAACCTCATCTCCTCCCTCTTTGGTGGTCTCGGGCCAACACCTTGAATCTGGAGGTGCCGCGGGCGCTCCTCTTGATGCCACAAACTCTCACCGCCGAGTGCCTCACACGGATAGCCGTCCAGTCCCGCATCCTGACCTTGTACCGCACCGCACCGCCGACACCAGCACCACCGATCCCCGTTTATGACGCCACCCTGCCATCGCAAATTAAATAGGTACATAAATGCTTTCATGATGAGGTTTATTTGTCATGATGGGTATATGCTCGTGTGTTGCATCGGGCGTTGATTTTTTAAGCGACAGGGGAACATATGGGAACACATCATGATGCAAATCACATAACAAAAAGGAGATTATGTTTTGGTTATGAAGCGTAGAACTTCTAACAATTTGTCCTAAGATATACTAAAGCCAAAGAATATCATAGAGGGAAATCAAATTATCTGAACGACATGATGTTATTTCACAAAATAAGTTAAATGTACATTTAAAATTTAGAATTGGTTATCTTTACATGTAAACAAAAAGGTGGGAGTCAATATTACAATACGCTTACAAAAAATGTTCCTCTATGAAAAATTGTCATGAAGAATCACCTACCAAAAATAAAAACTGAGAGCAAGTCTGCAAAATAACAAATTGTTAACAATATGTTCAGTAATATAAATCTCACTGTTCTTGCACACCCTTGAGAGCATACCATTTTTCCCCTTCAGACTATACTCTCGTCTATGAACAGAAAAAGAAAACCATAGAAACTAAATTCAAGTCTGCAGGATAACACAAAGCATCACTAACAGTTCAGTACCATGTGAATGGAGACATACCATACCATCCTTTTTACCTTCTGACTGCACTTCTATTTGTGAGAATTCCAGTAAGTAGATGGGCAATTTAGCAAAATACAACCATTGGAATATGGGAAGCCGTATAAACTGAATAATGTAGATAATATCACATGTGCATTATTGGCCTCTAAGATGGAACAAAACTGAATACTACCCAAAACAACACACAAATCTGACTGACACTTTCAAAATTTCATATCTCTCCTATACTACCTAATAAATTCAAGTTGTATACACCTTTTTCAATTGCACAAAAATTTAATTCAGCTTCTAAAGTTTGCAATACCCCCATAATTCAAAACAGTCTACAATACCCCCATTACTAACTCTAGTTCAGCAAATCCATGAGGAAGAGTCATTGGTGAGGATGCGCTAACTCCGCTATATACCATAACTATTCTCAACTACCATATCCAGAAAAAGTATTGTTAATTTGAGAGGATACCAAAATTGAGTTACAAATAGAAATAACGGAAGTAAAATGTCAAGCATAAGTAGTCTATTCAGAGGAATCATTCCCAAAAGCAATTTTGAGCCAAACACCGGAGCACAGCAAGTTGTGACAACTAACATCCCAAATGATAGTAGATTTATTTAAACTGCCAGTGGCATCACAGTACAAACGTTAAAACCAGTAGCATCACACAGGAACATTGTACAGTCAGTTCCTGCATGCATACCTGTCGGTAACCTTGCTGCCATCACCGCTCACACTCCTCTGTAGGACATCGTCATCTTTCCTTCGACCTAATGCTTCCGCAACTCCAACAACACGTTGTTGCTCCAAGAAATCAGTGAACACCACGGAGAGGGGCGTACTTGGATCCTAAACTCCAAGCAAACAATTAATTTAAGATCCCTTGCACGCACGCCCGCGCGCGCGCGCGCGCGCACACACACACACAGAGAGAGAGAGAGAGAGAGAGAGAGAGAGAGATATCAGGGTATCCCAGGGTGAGGGATGAGAGAAGCTGACCTACGGAGCGCGGCGCCAGCTGTGTGTTGCCGCTGCCGCTGCAGAGATAACACGATCATCGCCGCAAGACGCAGAATCTGTCGGAGCTCGCTCGCTCGGAACCGGCGAGGAACGCCGCCGCCATGAACTTGGAGTTCAAAACCCCGCCGCTGGACCTCCTCCCGTCCCTCCTAGATCGTCTCCACACCGTCCCCAGAACAGGATCCGACCCCTACTTGCCTCCTCAGCCGGATCTGGCCGGAGATCGCCGCCAGCCGCCCGGCGGCACGCAGCAGCGTGGCGGTCGGTGGCGGGGCACTGGAGGCGGCGCACTGGAGGTGGGGGTGGCACGCATCAACGTGGTGGCGGGTGGCGGCGCACTGGAGGCGTGGGAGGGGTCGTGCGGGTGGAGGTTCTTTTTTTTATTTTCTTTCTTAATTAGGAATGTAATGCGTGCTTTATTAGGATGGAAGGAGATCAATGGGAGAAATAAATCAGAGAGGGAGGTGATTTGTTTGGAAAGTGATCTTCTGTATATGGTATTATTTATGAATTCTTAATTACCAAATATTTACATGATTGATTGAATCGACACCTACCAAAGCAAGCATGAATAAATGGAAGAAGTATCAGACACGATTCAGTTTGAAGTGTGAAGAAGAAGAAATTAACGTGGGAGTGGTGGTGGGAGGTGAGACGAAAATAAACCGGACGAAAAAAAACAGACGAAAATGGTGGGACTATTCAACCAACTCGTCCATTAGGAATAGAGATAAGAGTTTGTTTGAATTTCCACGCCCCAGGCCTGGGCCCTGGGTGCCCCGGGCCTAGTTCCGCCCCTGGGGGTGAGGTCTCAGTCGACGGATCCGGAGTTGTCAGACTCAGCTCCACTGCCCGCCATGCCGGAAGTGGCCAGACATCAACGGGAGAGGAGTTTGGCGGAGCGGACTGAAAATGGAGTGGAGTAGCAAATGGCTAGGGTTTGATCTAGGGTACAAATACGGAGGGGATATTAGTGGGGTCGGGGTAGGCCGGTCGCACGCGGCGGATGGGCCCGGGCGTGTCCGGAAAGTCCCAAGTCCTCCCCACATATGGGTTGTGTTTGGGGAATGCGGACAGTTTGGACATCTGGATTGGCTTCGAGGGGTCTGGTTGGGTAGCTTTTTATTTTGTCTAGGCGTTGTCCGCGCTGTCCGCCAGACATTTAGGTGGGGATGGAAGATCTCAAGATCCGATTGTACAAAAAAAGAAAGTTGTTTGGATTTACAATTTGTGTAAATTGATTTTATGGAAGAATAAACGGATGGAGGGGGGAGAAAGCTAGAGGAAGAAAAAAGAAGAACGGCTGTAGGATCTTTAATCTAATAAGTGTCCGATAAATTAACTTATTCAAAATACATTTCAGAGAGCTCACATATAGTCGATCCCTATTTTCTGAAGGAGTTGAAACTTTTTAGGGCAAGTCTACCAAGCGGCCGGCCTAAATTCTAAATTGTGTGCATGCACTAGTAGAAAACAGGGCTATGGTCCAGGCCGCATCAGCCCATTAGTCCCGGTTCAGTCTAGAACCGGGACCAATGTGGGCATTGGTCCCGGTTCGTGAGCCCAGGGGGCCGGCCGGGCCACGTGGGCCATTGGTCCCGGTTCATCTGGACCTTTTGGTCCCGGTTGGTGGGATGAACCAGGACCAAATGGCCTCCCTCCTGGCCCACCACCATTGGTCCCTGTTGGTGGCTTGAACCGGGACCAAAGGCTCCCCTTTAGTCCCGATTCATGCCACCAACCGAAACTAATGAGGTGCCTATATATACCCCTCGCTCGCGAGCAAAGCACCCCAGTGCTCTGTTTTTTCTGGCCGAGGGGGAGAGGGCTTTGTGGTGCTCTAGCTCACCTCCTATGCAGATGAGATGTTCGATGGAATGTCCGAGCCACACTACTTAAGCTTTCTCCTCTCGAAGCTCGACCTCCAAGCTCCATTTTCCTCGAGATTTGTCTAGATTTAGCGGTCCGTCACGCCCCGTCCCCGTCTTCACCGCCGTCGATCACCCGCGCCGATCTCATCACCGACACCACCGTGGTGAGCCTCTTATTCTTATCTTCTTTCTGAAAGGAAAAATATTCTTACTTGTATGTTTAGATAGATACTTGTATCATTTTCTTACATTTTTATTGCATCTTATATAGTGCGATGGTTTTGGTATTCGCCCCCGTCGGCCCTCGTCCTGTCTATGATTCGGATTTGGTATGTATATTATCTTTATAACTATTGGTTCATTTATTGTTTATGAAAATTATGCCGACCAACGTGACATAGATTTTATTTATCTAGGATGTATGTGAATCGGAAATGCCAACCGACCTTGTCGAGAGGTTAAATTTAGTTGAAGAAGAAAACAATTTGTTGAAGGAAAAAATAAAAAAATGAGGAGGAGAAGATGATATTGGAGTTGCATGTTGCGGATGTCATCGATGATCACAAGATCAAGATGGATGCAATGCGCTTGAAGATTAGAAAGATTAGAAAATATGCCATTCATACCGAGGCTTGGTATCATTATGTCGTTGGATCAATTGTTACCTTGGTTGCGATTATAATCGCATTTGTTTTCGCATTGAAATGTTTTACATAGTTTCAATGTATGGTTTAATTAATTAGATGCTCTGGAGAGCTATATGTTATTAGATGAGAACTATGTATGCACTTTGGTTTTAATGTGATGATGAACTTCTATTAATTTGGACACTTAATTATATATAATACACGCAGATGAACCGGCAATGGATGTATGGTGACAGACACACCCGCGAGTACATTAAGGGCGTGCATGAGTTTCTCGATGCGGCTGAGGCAAACAAGCAGAATGGTTTTATGTGTTGTCCATGCACTGAATGTGGGAATACGAGGTCTTACTCTAACCAGAAAATCCTTCACTCCCACCTGCTTTACAAGGGTTTCATGCCACACTATAACGTTTGGACGAGGCACGGAGAAATAGGGGTTATGATGGAAGACGGCGAAGAAGAAGAGTACGATGACAACTATGTGCCCCCTGAATACGGTGATGCTGCAACGGGGGGAGCTGGTGAAGATCAAGAGGAACCAGACGATGTGCCCAATGATGCTGCCACGGGTGAAGCTGTTGAAGATCAAGAGGAACCAGACGATGTGCCCGATGATGATGATCTCCGCCGGGTCATTGTCGATGCAAGGACGCAATGCATTAGTCAAAAGGAGAAGCTGAAGTTCGATCGCATGTTAGAGGATCACAAAAAAGGGTTATACCCCAATTGCGAAGATGGCAACACAAAGCACGGTACCGTACTGGTATTTCTGCAGTGGAAGGCAGAGAATGCTGTGGCTGACAAAGAATTTGAGAAGCTACTGAAAATATTGAAGAAGCTTCCAAAGGATAACGAATTGCCCGACAGTACATACGCAGCAAAGAAGGTCGTATGCCCTCTAGGATTGGAGGTGGAGAAGATACATGCATTCCCTAATGACTGCATCCTCTACCGCGGTGCATACAAGGATCTGAACGCATGCCCGGTATGTGGTGCGTTGCGGTATAAGATCAGACGAGATGACCCCGGTGATGTTGACGGCGAGCCCCTCAGGAAGAGGGTTCCTGCGAAGGTGATGTGGTATGCTCCTATAATACCACGGTTGAAACGTCTGTTCAGAAACGAAGAGCATGCCAAGTTGATGCGATGGCACAGTGAGAACCGAAAGAAAGATGGGAAGTTGAGAGCACCCGCTGACGGGTCGCAGTGGAGAAAAATCGAGAGTAAGTACTGGGATGAGTTTGCAAAGGACCCAAGGAATGTATGGTTTGCTTTAAGCGCGGATGGCATTAATCCTTTCGGGGAGCAGAGCAGCAATCACAGCACCTGGCCCGTGACTCTATGTATGTATAACCTTACTCCTTGGATGTGCATGAAGCGAAAGTTCATTATGATGCCAGTTCTCATCCAAGGCCCTAAGCAACCCGGTAACGAAATTGATGTGTACCTAAGGCCATTAGTTGAAGAACTTTTACAGCTGTGGAATGGAAACGGTGTACGTATGTGGGATGAGCACAGACAGGAGGAATTTAACCTTAAGGCGTTGCTGTTCGTGACCATCAACGATTGGCCCGCTCTCAGTAACCTTTCAGGATAGACAAACAAAGGATACCACGCATGCACGCACTGTTTAGATGACACTGAAAGTATATACCTGGACAAATGCAGGAAGAATGTGTACCTGGGCCATCGTCGATTTCTTCCGACCAACCATCAATGTCGAAAGAAAGGCAAGCATTTCAAAGGTGAGGCAGATCACCGGAAGAAGCCCGCCATGCGCACCGGTGATCACGTGCTTACTATGGTCAATGATTTACACTACGTAATCTTTGGAAAGGGTCCCGGTGGACTAGCTGTTCCGAATGACGCTGAGGGACACGCACCCATGTGGAAGAAGAAATCTATATTTTGGGACCTACCCTACTGGAAAGACCTAGAGGTCCGCTCCTCAATCGACGTGATGCACGTGACGAAGAACCTTTGCGTGAACCTGCTAGGCTTCTTGGGCGTGTATGGGAAGACAAAAGATACACCTGAGGCACGGGAGGACCTGCAACGTTTGCACGAAAAAGACGGCATGCCTCCGAAGCAGTATAAAGGTCCTGCTAGCTACGCTCTTACGAAAGAAGAGAAAGAAATCTTCTTTGAATGCCTGCTCAGTATCAAGGTCACGACTGGCTTCTCGTCGAATATAAAGGGAATAATAAATATGCCAGAGAAAAAGTTTCAGAACCTAAAGTCTCATGACTGCCACGTGATTATGACGCAACTGCTTCCAGTTGCATTAAGGGGGCTTCTACCGGAAAACGTCCGATTAGCCATTGTGAAGCTATGTGCATTCCTCAATGCAATCTCTCAGAAGGTGATCGATCCAGAAATCGTACCAAGGCTAAGGAGTGATGTGGCGCAATGTCTTGTCAGTTTCGAGCTGGTGTTCCCACCATCCTTCTTCAATATCATGACGCACATCCTAGTTCATCTAGTCGACGAGATTGTCATCCTGGGGCCCGTATTTTTACACAATATGTTCCCCTTTGAGAGGTTCATGGGAGTCCTAAAGAAATATGTCCGTAACCGCACTAGGCCAGAAGGAAGCATCTCCATGGGCCATCAAACAGAGGATGTTATCGGGTTTTGTGTTGACTTCATTCCTGGTCTTAACAAGATAGGTCTCCCTAAATCGCGGTATGAGGGGAGACTGACTGGAAAAGGCACTCTTGGAAGAGACTCAATAATATGCAGGGACGGATATTCTTGGTCTCAAGCACACTACACAGTTCTACAGAACTCTACCTTGGTGACCCCGTATGTCGATGAACACAAGAACAGTCTGCGCTCCAAACACCCGGAGCAATGCGACGACTAGATTACATGTGAACACATCAGGACTTTCAGCAGTTGGTTGGAAACAGTCTCAGAGGTGACAACACTGTTTGTGATGAGTTGTACTTGTTGTCCAAGGGACCATCTTTGACTGTATTGACTTACAAAGGATACGAGATAAATGGGAATACATTTTACACGATCGCCCAAGATCAAAAGAGCACCAACCAAAACAGCGGTGTCCGCTTTGATGCAGCAACCGAGAGCGGAAAGGACACATATTATGGTTACATAGTGGACATATGGGAACTTGACTACGGACCTGATTTTAAGGTCCCTTTGTTTAAGTGCAAATGGGTCAATCTGTTAGGCGGCGGGGTACAGGTAGACCCACAGTACAGAATGACAACAGTGGATTTGAAAAATCTTGGGTACACTGACGAACCGTTCGTCCTAGCCAATGATGTGGCACAGGTTATCTATGTGAAGGACATGTCTACCAAACCGAGAAAAAGAAAAGATAAGGAAGCGAATACATCATACGATGAGCCAAAGCGCCACATAGTTCTTTCAGGAAAAAGGGACATCCTGAGAGTGGACGGCAAGACAGACATGTCTGAAGATTATGAAAAGTTTCATGAAATTCCTCCCTTCAATGTCAAGGCTGACCCAAGCATCCTGATAAACAATGAAGATTATCCATGGTTACGGCGCAATAAGAAAATGACACAAGCGAAGAAAAAGTGAAGACTTTCTCCCGCAATAAGCAAATGCTATGTGGGTGAAATTATGATACCATCCCAACTTTCAACTTTTTCAGAGTTCATTTGAAATGCTTTCATGTCTTATGGTTTGAAACTTTGATACTTCGAAAGTGATTGTCCATTTTGTACACGAAGTGCATCAAGTTTTTGTCGTAACCCTCTCTAGTTTTTGGAACATGCTATGTGGATGAAATGATGATACTATGCCAACTTTCAACCTTTTCAGAGTTCATTTTGAAATGCTTTCCAATTTCAGAGTCATTTAGCTCAAAAAATGAATTAATAGCAAACAGAATGAACTACAAAACTTTTAAGTATACATAAAAAATAAATAGCAAAGAAGAAAAAATTCTAATTTTATAGTAAAGTTATTCATAAACTAGTGATTCACACAAATTTTTAAAAATTCAAATTTAAACTATTTAAAATTTAAAACTAATGGCACTAACAGAAAGTTTATAATTTTTGTGACCTAAAAGCAAAAAGAAATCACTAAAAAATGTAAGTATTTAGTTGTAAGTAGAAATAAAAAATAAATAGAAAAAAATTCTAATTTTATAGTAAAGTTATTCATAAACTAGTGATTCACACAAATTTTTAAAAATTCAAATTTAAACTATTTAAAATTTAAAACTAATGGCACTAACAGAAAGTTTATAATTTTTGTGACCTAAAAGCAAAAATATATCACTAAAAAACTGTAAGTATTTAGTTTTAAGTAGAAATAAAAAAAATAAAAACCAAAAAAATGTAGAAATAAAAAAGAAAAAACCAAAAAAAATGCCACCTACTGCGCCTCCACGGCCTGAATACGACTAGAAACCCTACATGGGCCAGGATTCAGGCCCGCAGAGGCCCAATAGGCTCACAGGCAGTAGCAGGTTTAGGCCCGAAAGCCTGCATTAGAGAGGAGCTCGAATGGGGAGGCAGAGCAGCGCTTATAAACCAGTGCCGGCGCCCTTCAGCTAGCGATGTGGGACTAAACTTTTGGGCGCGGGGCGCACAAGGGCATTGGTCCCGGTTGGTGGCACCAACCGGGACTAAAGGGGG
>NC_041382.1:17143226-17144122 GCF_002162155.2 Triticum dicoccoides
GTCCGCCACCGCCGAGCGCGCCCCGCCGTCGCCCTCGCCCTCGCCGACCCCGAGCCCATCCTCGTCGCCGTCGCCCCCGACGCCGGCCGCCCGCGTCTCCTCCCCGATCCCTCCGGGAGAGGTAGCTACCGCCTCCTTCCCCCTTCCTTCCTTGCCTGCTCCTAAATTTGCAGATGTATGTATGTATGTATGATGAATTTTGATATTTGTTCATATATATATACTGGAGATGTATGTATGTATGATGAATTTTGATATTTTTTTTGTTCATATATACTGTTCATATATACTGTAGATGTATGTATGATGAATTTTGATATTTTTTTGTTCATATATATTGTTCATATATACTGTAGATGTATGTATGATGAATTTTGATATTTTTTTGTTCATATATAATGTAGATGTATATGTATGTATGGAATGATATCGATGGATGTATGTATATAGAACATTCGTAGAAAATATAATGAGAGGAAGAAGAGGATAAAAAAGAAGAGGAATAAGAAAAGAAAAAAGAGGAAAAGAAAGAATAGAGGAGAAGGTCTCCTCTATTCTTTCTTCTCCTCTTTTTTTCTTCTTCTTCCTCTTTTTTTTATCGGGAACGAGGGTCGTCGAGGGTCGCCGAGCGGTAGAGGAAGAAGAGGATAAAAAAGAAGAGGAAGAAAAAAAAAGAGAGGGGTCGAGGGGTCGAGGGTCGGGAGGGGGTCTAGGGTCGCCGAGAGGGGAGAGGAAGACGAGGAGAAATAAATAAGAAGAAGAAAAAGGAAGAAAAAGAAGAGGAGAAGAAGAAAGGAATAGAGGAGAAGAAGAGAAAAATAGAATATATATTCTATTTTTCTCTTCTTCTCCTCTATATTCTATTTTTCTCTTCTTCTCCTCTATTCCTTTCTTCT
>NC_041382.1:17144614-17169530 GCF_002162155.2 Triticum dicoccoides
GAGAACGTCGGACATTCATGAGAGAGGCGAGGAAGAAGGGGAAGAAGAGGGAGAGGAAGAGGAGAGGAAGAAGAGGAAGTCTTCTCCTCTATTCTTTCTTCTCTTCTTTTTTCTTCTTCTTCTTCCTCTTTATTTTATCAGGAACGAGGGTCGTCGAGAGGGTCGCCGAGCGGTAGAGGAGAAACCCTAAATAGAAAGTATCGTCAGTATGAGATACATGTACCGTCGGTGTCGGAAACTACATCCACATCCCACAAGTGGCACGGGCTTCGACGCCCACGTCACTTGTGGGACGTGGATGTAGTGTCCGACACCGAAGGCCACATGTATCTCACACCCACGATACTTGCTAGCTATTTAGGGTTTCCTCTACCGAAAAGAAGAGGAGAAATAAATAAGAAGAAGAAAAAAGAAGAAAAAGAAGAGGAGAAGAAGAAAGGAATAGTGGAGAAGAAGAAAGGAATAGGGTCTCCTCTTTTTTTCTTCTTTTCTTCTTATTCTTCTTCTTCTTCTTCTTCTTCTTCTTCTTCTTCTTCTTAATTTTTATCGGGAACGAGGGTGTCGAGGATCGACGAGGGGTCGAGGGTCGGGAAGTAGGGTAGAGGGTCGAGGGTCGTTAAGGGGTCAAGGGTCGAGGGTTTCAGGGTCGAGGGTTCGAGGGTTCCAGCAGGGTCGTCGAGGGGTCGAGGGTTTCAGGGTCGAGGGTTCGAGGGTTCTATAGGGTCGAGGGTTCCAGCAGGGTCGTCGAGGGGTCGAGGGTTCCAGGGTCGTCGAGGGTTCGAGGGGTCGAGGATCGCCGAGGGGTCGAGAGAGGTTTCCTAGTGTCAAAGTATGGAAGAAATCCATGCCTTCATCATTAGCTGGAAGTAACCAGGGCATGTTGGTACGAAGTTCTGCAAAGTTGTTCTGGAATGGAGTCCCGGATAGAATAATCCGCCTTTTGGTACGAATTCAGCAAAGACCTTCCAAATAGCGATATTCGGAAGGCTCTTTCTAAACTTTGTACCAAAAAGCAAATTATCCTATCTGGGACTCCGTTCCAGAACAACTTTGAAGAGCTTCGTACCATCATGCACATGTTACTTTTGCCTAATGATGAAGACATGGTTTTGCTGAATCCTTTGACACTAGGCAACCTCCCGACCCCTCGGCGATCCTCTTGAACATGAGAGGAAGAAGAGGGTCGTCTAGGGGTCGAGGGTTCGAGGGTTCTTCTCCTCTATTATTTATTCTCCTCTTTTTTTTCTTCTTCTTCCTCTTTTTTTATCGGGAACGAGGGTCGTCGAGGGACATAGATGTAGTGTCGTCGTTGTCGATATATACCCCCTCCCGATAGCTTACTATGATTAGGTAGCTAGTTCTACGTTTGGCACTAATATATCCATCTGTCATATTTGAATAATAATTGCCATGTTGTAAATATTTGTAGAAACTATGGACACCGCCCTAGACGAAGCAACAAAAGAAGCGTTGTTGAGGGAGATAATCACACAAGGAAGTGATGCCGTCTCGTACTATCTCAACGAAACCGATGGTCTGGAAGGAGAGGGTGAACAAGCTGGCTACGATGACCTAATGCCGGTGCAAGAAGAAGAACATGAGGACGGCTCCGGTGACCCAATGCCGGTCCAAGAAGGAGACCGTGATGACGGCTCCGGTGACCGAACCGAGTCCAGCCAGGTATATATATTAGTTAAGCCTATGCTGACTAGCTGATTGATGCATTCATTGTTTTGGTATGTACACATATTAATTAAGTCTTTATTCTTTTTTCTAGCCCTCCGGATCGAGCACAACTTCGGTAAAGAGACGAGGCCCGAAGAAAAAGTTGAGCTCGGATGAAAAGCTTGAGATCACAACAATCGCGCCCGACGGCCAACCTATTGAACACCTCCGGACAAAGAGCGCATTTGTTGCTCAGTGCGGGGTTCTGGTTAGGGACAAGATCCCGGTAAGCATCCAGCAATGGTTTAAGACGGCTACAGAAGACCCTAAGGTGTCTTATGTCAATGATATGCAGAAAAATGATCTTTGGACTGAGCTGAAGTCAAATTTCACCCTACCGCCAGAGGATAATCCAGAGAACCTAGTTAAAGAGAAATTAATCAAGTCTTTTGCTCTGAAGAGGATGGCAGAACTATTCAGGAGGTGGAAGAAAGAGCTGAATAATAAGTTTGTCGAAAATAATGAGACACCAGAATTCAAGGGCAGATATGAGAAGATCAAAGATCACTGGCCCGCATTTGTGGCCCACAAGACATCGGAAAAGAGTAAGAAGATGTCGGCGACAAACAAGCAAAATGCTGCGAAGAAGAAGCTTCACCATCGCACGGGGTCAGGTGGCTACCTCGTAGCCCGGCCTAAGTGGTCCAAGGTTGAGAATGATCTGGTTCATAAAGGGATCGAACCAGAGACAAATAACTGGCCAGACCGTTGCCGGACTTGGTTCTTCGGGGCTGGCGGAACCTTGGACCCTGAAACAGGGAAGTGCATTTGGACGAACGAACAAATGGACATACCAGTCAGTAAGCTTAAGCAGTATATCCAAGCAGCGCAGGAAGGGATGTTCTTTCCAGACAGAGAGCACGACGAGCTCACAATGGCCCTCGGGAATCCTGAGCACCCTGGACGGACACGAGGCACGCCAGGCTCCGTTCCGTGGAAGGTTGGGTTTCCGGACGCAGTCGGTTACAAATCCCATGAGAGGAGGAAAAAAGTGCAGCAGATCGAACTGCAGGCGCTGCACGCAAGGGTACAAGCGATAGAGGAACGAGAAGCAAATCGCAGCAAACGTACTGCCGAAGCCTCCCCCGAAGCTACCCCATCATCACAGCGCAGAAGCAGCGTGGCTTCCACCGAGCTGCTTCAGCCGGAGCATGCCTTGACGACTCCTGCCAGCTATCCTGTGGATGCTATAACGGAGTCTCAAAATTGCCACCTTATGACGCAATGGATGAATTTGAAGGTCAAGGCGGCTGTTGGCTCTGTTTATCCTACTGAACCCGGCGCAACTTTTCACTGCCGGCCGATTCCAGAAGGATATGCTAGGGTGATGGTGGATGAGATAACGGAGGGATTTGAGGACCTCCAGCTTGACCACCCTACCGGTGAAGGGGAGACTCGGCTGGGGTCTGCTCTGAAGACTCCATGCCTATGGCGGAAGGAGCTCATCAACCTTCCGAACTGGACGCCTCCGCCTCCTCCTCCTCCTCCGGCGAGTCAGGGCACTCCGCCTCCTCCACCGCCTCCTTCTCCGGCGAGTGACGATCAGGGCCCTCGGCCGGCTCCTTCTCCGGCGCGTGGCGGCACTCCGCCTCCGTCTCCGCCTGCGCCGACGCGCCCGAGCAGCCAGCCTCCTCCTTCTCCGCCTCGTCAGCAAGGGTGGAAGAGACCTGCCGCCGCTCCAGCTGCTCCGGTGCGTTGTAGTCCTTCTCCTCCGCCTCTTAAGCAAGTAAAGAAGACAACCGCTTCGTCTGCTCGGTCGGCGTCTAGCAGTACAGCCAGAGGCAGGAGGACATACATATTCGGTCCTTCTCTGAAGACTCTAGAGAACGCCGAGATCGCGCAAGAAGAAGTGAGGAAATTCTTTGAAGGGGTGAAAGCAAAGAAACATCCACCTCCGGAGGAGAAGGTAGATCGGGTGAAAGTGAAGCGCACTCTGGCTGCCCTGACAAAACCACCGAAGTCTGATCCGCCGAAAGGAAACTATGACCGCATTATTGGAAAGGAATTTGCCGAAGCAGAGCGGTCGGGAAGTACTGTCAGTGATCAAAGGCTGAAAGAACGACGAGCTGGGAAACAAATTGCCCATCTCGGCAAACAAGCGAAGCAATCATGCCCCCCGCTCAAGGTGCCTAGCCACAATGTCGCTAATGATCCGAGGATGGTGCCCGGTTATAGCAATCTTGCAGATTACCTGCCCGACGAAGTACATTATGAACCCATGGACATGCAGATACAAAGATACGAGTACGGGAAGCATCTCGTCGAAGATGAAAGATCTCTATCAACGATGATGCGAAGATTGCATGATTGGTACTTGAAAATCTGCAGAGACTCTGGGGGGAGGAGTACTTTGTATGTGAAAGTTAAAAAGGAACATGACCTCGTTGGAATTGATCTGTTGCCTGTTCCATTTGAGGAGTTCTATCAGTTTTTCAATCAATTGGCCCTCGATAAAACAACGGTCGCCTGCTACTGTCTGTAAGTAGTACTACTTCTGTCATTAAGTTTCTCTATATAGCTTAGCTCTTTCATTGCATGTATTTATAATCATCCTCACTATATTATGCAGATTGAAGATCGTCGAATTGAAGAAAAGACAAGTCGGTGATATTGGGTTCATTAACACATATCTCATAGATGCAACTCAGGTTAAACTTCATGCCGCAGCTACCGAGGCCAACTTGCTACAATCGTTCGTAATAAATCAAAACAAAGATATAATACTCTTTCCTTACAACTTCAAGTGAGTGTTACTGTCTTGTGCGTATTCGGTTTCCCTTATATATTAGTCAAGGTTATAGTAATGTAATTCATGAGTTATGCATGCGTGTGCAGTTTCCACTGTATTCTCCTAGAGATTAAGCTTGAACAGGGACTAGTAACCGTCTTAGACTCAAAACGAAAAGATCCCCAGGACTATGCAGACATGACTGAAATCCTCAAGAAGTAAGTTAAATAGATCATTATCCACCATATCAGCAACTTTGTTCATTTCCTGATATCAAGTAATTGTTTTCTTTGTCCGGCAGGGTTTGGAGAAAATTCACCAAAAAAGTTCCGGGACTGCCGAAGGAGCTGGAATTTAGACACCCGAAAATAAGTACTATAGTAGCATGTTCCGCGCATCTCCTAGTGATTCAAGCGCTAGTTTCATCAATACCATTTAGCATTCTTGCTTATCAGTTTGATTGACCTCTATTTCTTGTAAAGTGGTTGTGGCAGGAACAAGGGAATGATTTCTGTGGATACTACATCTGCGAGTCCATCCGCCACACGACGTGTGAGCGGGGCGGGTACTCTAACGAACAATATGAAGTACGTAAATAACAATATTCACAATTTTATTTTATTACCATCATTTGTGTTGAGTTTCATTCATTCATATATATATGTATTGACCCCCTTCTTCAAATTAGATGTTTCGGAAGCGGGATGAACTCCTAGCACCAGCTCGCATGCGAGCAATTCAAGAGGAATTGGCGGCATTCTTTCTTGACCACGTGATCCCTGAAGACGGAGAATTCTATGTGGACCCTGAGTCCGTATGATTATATTTGTAAGAGGTAATTATTGTATATATGTAGCTGGTAGTGTCAGATAGATATAGGAGAACTTGTTGTTCGACCAATCTCTCGGAGAAGGAGAGGTGGTCGATATCACTTCTCTCTGTATGCATATATGTTCATGACGATCTTCTGTTTCCTTCATTTGCTTTACTAGCTAGCCAGCGTGTCTAGTCCTCTCTATACGTATGTATAGTACGTAGCGTCGACCAAGCACGGACATAAGAGAGGACACTTCTCTATATTAATTATAGCTTGCTAACACAATATATGAAACACCTAAATTAACCCCCCAAAACCCCCAACCCCCCCCCCCTTTCAAAAAAAACAAAAACCCCAGCCACAGAAATGCTGACGCGTGGATGCCTATTGGTCCCGGTTGGTGCCACCAACCGGGACCAAAGGGTCTCCTGACTGGGCTCTGCGCACTGCCCATGTGGAGGGCCTTTAGTCCCGGTTCTGGATTGAACCGGGACTAAAGGGGGGAGGTATTAGTACCGACACTTTAGTCCCGGTTCAGGAACCGGGACTAAAGGCCCTTACGAACCGGGACTATAGGCCCTTTTTCTACCAGTGATGTACTATTTCTGTCTATGCTACAGATTTGGTTTAGTAGTCACTTTTCTGCTACGTATTAAATGCCAACATATGCATCTCCTCTTGTGCATGTATATGCATGTGCATGTGTTTCTTCGTATTTATTTTATGATTTTAAAATATTAAAAGACATGACTTTCAATCCGTGTGTCAAAATTCAGATCCGTTTTCATCGTTGAAACCCTCGCGACGTGCTCTTCAAAAGTAGATTCCACATGGGGATGTTTCGGCGAACTAGTCTTTCTGCCAACTAAACGTCAATGTGTGTGTAACTAGACTACATTGCCGCGCCAACTGAGCATATATGTATGTAACTAGTCCTGCCAACTAAATATCAATGTGTGTGTAACTAGACTACATTGCCGCCTCGATTGTGCATATGCGTGTGTGCAATTAGTGTCCTGCCAACTAAACATCAATGTGTGTGCAACTAGACTTACATTAAAAGCCAACTAAGCATATGTATGTACAACTAGTCTTCCTGCCAACTAAATATTAATGTGTGTGCAACTAGACTACATTACAAGTAGGAAGGATGGTTGCACATCTACG
This sequence comes from Triticum dicoccoides, assembly GCF_002162155.2. Taxonomy (NCBI): domain Eukaryota; kingdom Viridiplantae; phylum Streptophyta; class Magnoliopsida; order Poales; family Poaceae; genus Triticum; species Triticum dicoccoides. The sequence goes on from NC_041382.1 coordinate 17,151,052, forward strand.
ACTAGGTAGTTGACCACGGCAGTAGACTAGTTGTAAATCAGGTTGTCATGGTTGTTGCGTTGCAACCACATAGGAAGTTGGATTATGCAGCTCTAAAATTTTATTTTGAAAAAAGTTGCACCATGTAGTACTAAAGTTGCACAACACAGTATTAAAGTTGCACTATATAGCTCCAAAATTGGCATAAAAAATGCATCGAAACATACCCATGCTGGATGTAATTTTAAAGATATCGATGAGGAGTCCAAAGGTGAAAACGGATCTGAATTCCGATACAAGGTTTGAAAAATATGACTTTTTAAATTTTTGTGAAAGGTAGTTAAATCAGTCACATGCGGAGAGAATGGACATCACGTACTATTTTTCCCTTTAATTATATTCTCTGACCCATTATTTTAAAGAGCAACAGTCCAAAACCAGTTCAAATGATTCAACACAGACAGCATCTGATCTATGTCCGCACGGAATCGAGTGGCCTGAAGCCGGCCGCTCGGTTCTCCCAAACAGTGTGTATGCACTTTTTAGATTTTAGGAACTTTTTAATGAATCGACGGTAGAGATGCTCTTAGTCAAATGAAAACCTTGACTTATTTGAAAAAAAAAACATTGACTGCCCGCGCGCGGGGAGCTGTTTCCTTCTAATCGTAGGGTCGGGCCGGGGTCCAGTGCGGCGGCGTAGGGCTGGAATGGGCGGACACGACACGCGAGTCCAGCAGCTCGATGGTGCGCGCGAGCTTGACGCAGCGGGGCGCCTTGTACTGGTTGATGGACGCTCCCCTGGAGACGGCGTCGTCCATGAGCTCCTCGAATGTGCTGGGCCAGATGACCCGGATCTCGAGCGGTCCGATCGACCCGTCTGTACACCGCGTTGAGGACCTCCTCCATCCCCAGCAGCACCCGTCGAGGGTCTCCTTGTGCACCGCCGCCGTGCCCCTGCCCGTCTTCAGCAGCTCCCAGTGGATGACGTAGTGCCCCGGGATGCGCCCGGCCCACGGCGGGCTGCAGCTCGGCCTCGTCGGTCTTGTCCGTCTTGACGGAGAGCAGCACGTTCTCCCGGCGGACGAACCGGAACTGCGGTGCCGCGTTGTGGAAGCCCGTCAACCGGAGCACGTCGCCGACGCGGTACCGGTTCAGCCCGGCGTACGTGGTGATCACCACCTCGTACTCGTTCCCCGGCTCCACGAGCTGGCCCGCGTCCTCCAGGACTCGAAGTAGGCCGTGGTGGGCATGATGGTGTAGGACACCTCGGACGGGCCGCACAGCGGGCGGAGGTTGATGCCGAAGTAGCACTCGGAGGACGCGTACGAGTGGGACACCATCGGCAGGCCGCCGCCATAGTACTCCAGCGCAGGGACGTACAGCGCCGGTCACGATGACGTCGAGGTACTTGGTTCTCGGCCAGATGCGCGTGATGATGCCGGCACATTCGCCCTCGCAGCACGGGTCCCGGACGAACTGGGCGAGCTTGGGGTCCGGATGGCAGAGTACGCCGGCGACCGCCTCGCGCACGGACGCGCCGGCCTCGATGTCAGAGGCGAGCTGCTCCCAGTTGAGCTGGAGGAAGCGGATGGCGCGCAGCAGACTGGGCGCGAACACGGCACCCATGCGGAGCACGTGGTGGCGCCGGCGACCGCCTCGCGCACAGACTCATATCTCTTTGGATTATTTGTTGACCGCGCGACAACAATATGAAAAATTGTCTAGTAGTTTGATCAATATGCTTTACTTATGGTTTCATATTTCTTGCATATTTAAAAATAGATAATGTAACTCGTTGTGCACTTAGGATTGCATATTTACCGGCGAATTACAGGGGAATTTATGGAAAGGTTTCTTAAAAAGATGAAGGCATCGACACAAGATTATAATGTTGGTCCATCACGTGAACCCCATGATGCCCCGTCTTCGGCACATGAACCAGATGACGATCTCGCACAAACAAACAATGCCTCGACATATGAACAACATTTACACATTGTTACAGTGGGTTCATCTCAAGCTCGAAGAAATCAATTTTGGTAAGAAACTTTACTACCAAATATTTTAAATTGTGTATTACTTTTATGTATATCATTGCTTGTTATCCATCCCTTGCATAGTGTACATGTGGCTAGTATAGTGTATATGTGGGCACCGGGACATTTTTGTTCTGGGTCTGCCCCTGTTCCCGCCCGAAGCCAGCTACCCGCATTCATGCTGGCTCAAAGCCGACGCCGCTCACTGGAGCCAACATTGAAGCGGCTCAACGGCAGAGAGCACCACCTGCTGCGTAGGCATTCATCTGCCAGCGTACCTCCATTAAACCGGCACGTGTGCCGAGGAACCTACTCCGGCGCCTAAGTGCCACACGTTCGTTCCTGTGCCGACGAGCATTAAACAACTCTCCGGCTGGCTCCCCACATCCGCCTGAGATATAAACGTGTCCAGGCGCCGGGCTAGAACTGGTGCTTCTTTCAAAGTCCCATTATAAGGACATAACTAATGCATCAAGGCTAATGAACTAGTGGTCGTGGTCAATTTATACGTAATTGCTACATTGTACAATGTTAAAATCAAATCAAATGGTTTATAATGGTACGATTCTTACATTAGTACAGGTTTGCTAGTTCCATACATACCATTAGAATTCCTTTGTCGTGCTAGTTACCGAGGAAATGACACTTTTTGAGCAAGTACATAGGTAGCAAAGAAGAAACTACAAGACCTGAGTTCATTGCCCATAATCATAGGCACTGTTTTGCAGGAATCCTGAGGCCAGTATGCATATAATCAACATGATCTTCACATACTTCAATCACAGATAGCTCGTCACTGGCACGTCGTGCTGTTTGTCTGCTTGATGGGTTAGGCTCCAGACACCGAGCTGCAACACTGAGGATGTAGTATATTTCCCTAGCAGTTTCAGCATTAGGGACAATGAGCCTTGAGTCTAGCACATCTTGCAAGCACACATCATTATTTTTGGTGGACGACAAGAGAGAAAAGAGAAAATCTCCTGGATGGTATCCCATAAATAGCTCTAGAACAAGAACTCCGAAGCTGTATACATCACATTTCTCCGTCACATTCTCTGTATATGATAGCTCTGCAATTAATACCAATTAATTAGTGTATGTGTTGCAACTAAACAATTCAAGTTTCATTGACATCACATTTTACATGTATGTGCATATGTAGTGCCAAAACTATATAAGTATTTGATGAGGTTTATTTTTTTTACCTGGGGCAATATAGCCTTTCGTCCCAACAAGACTTGTGAGATTTCGACCATCAATATTGAGAATTTTAGCCATACCGAAGTCGGAGATGCAAGCCCTAAATTCCAGATCAAGTAAAATGTTGTTGCTTGTTATATCTCTGTGGACTATTGGTAATGAACAATCATGATGCATGTATGCCAAAGCATGAACAACATCTAGTGCAATATTTATCCGCCTTCTCCAGTCCAATTCAATTGCCCTTTCATTGTTCCTTAGTGTTTCTGCCAAGTTTCCCCTCTCCATATATTCATAGATAAGATATTTGCCTTGGCTACAGGAACAATATCCAAATAGTTTTACGATGTTTCTATGCCGAGTCTGCACCAATGCCTCGATTTCACTGTTGAATACCAACTCGTTCACACAATTGTTATCTTCAATCATGTGTATCTTCTTCACTGCAAATATTTCAGATGTTGCAAGTTTGGCTTTATAGACAGATCCATATCCCCCAGTCCCTATGCAATGTGTTTCACTAAAATCATTGGTTGCTTCAACTATCTGTTTAAATACATCTTCCCCATCAAAATTCCAAATAGAGAATATTTTTTTGGGTGTTGATATATCCTCTTTAATTTTCATGGATTTCTTCCTTGCATTTGTGAACATCAACGCCGCCGCAACAAGAATAAGAGATACTAGAGTAATCATGGCTAGTACAAGTGTTTTGTATCGTTTCCTTTTCCCTCCACTCCAAGTTGTGTTATTGCAAGGAGGCAATCCTTTCACTATGCCACATAGCATCTTATTATGGATGAACCACTGAACTGGAGCTCCTTTGAAGAGCTTACTCTCTGGGACTGGTCCTTCCAATTCATTGTAAGACAAATCAATGGATGTCAAGCTTTTCATACTCTGAAATGATGATGGGATTACACCATAAAGTTCATTGTGTGAAAGATTCAAATTATCCAGCATTATCAGACCACTAAGTTGGCTAGGTATTTTCCTAGTAAATGAATTATCACTTAAATCCAACATGTCATGTAAGTTGTTCAACACCCCAAGCACTACAGGGATGTTTCCTTTAAAATTATTGTGACTCAAATTCAATGAGCGGAGCTTCAAACAATTCTCAATTGATCCTTGTACCAAACCACTAAGGTTATTTGATGATAAATCCAACAACTCTAGACTGGACAATGCTCCAAATTCTTGTGGTATGCTTCCATGGAATAAATTATCGGCAAGATGCAGCTGGAATAATCGTTCTAAATTGCCTAGTTCTCTAGGAAGCTCTCCTTCGAGACTGTTTGAGGAGAGATCAAGTACATTTAGCTGAGATAGCCTCCCCATACTTGCAGGTATTTTCCCTGTGATGTTGTTGTTTGATATGCCTAGCTTGGTAAGATGATGACATCCTCCCCAGTGATAAGACAAATGACCAAATAGTTTATTTGAACTCATGTCCATATAAACAAGATTAGGATGAACTCCCAACTCAGAGATATCACCTTCTATTTGATTCCTTTCAAGACGAACTCGAACTAGGCTTTTGCAGTTTCCCAAACTTGATGGCAATTGTCCATTTAGATTGTTATCAAATGCAGTTAAATTCTGGAGAAGGCCTCCAGCACACAACTCAGGTGGCAAGGGACCAGAGAAATTGTTTGCACCGAGTTGCAGTACCACAAGATTCATAAAGGTACCGATTCCTTGAGGAATATGTCCAGAGAGATTATTATCACCGAGACGCAATTTTCTGAGCTTAGTCAACTTTCCGAAGGCATCAGGGATGGAACCCGTGAGCTTGTTATTGCTAAGAGCCAATTCTTGTAAATCCACCAGGTAACTGAGTTCTCGGGGAATATGTCCGGTTAACTGATTACCATCAAGGCGCAAGCCAGTGAGCTTAGCCAAACTTCCAAAGGTACCGGGAATGGATCCCATGAGTTTGTTGTTGCTAAGTTCTAAAACTTCTAGATTCACTAGGTAACCAAGTTCTCGAGGAATATATCCGGTGAATTGATTACCATAAAGGTACAAGCGAGTGAGCTTAGTTAAACTTCCAAAGGTATTGGGGATGGAACCGATGAGTTTGTTCTCACTTAGATCCAAGTTCTCAAGATTCACCATGTAACCTAGTTCTCGAGGAAGATATCCATAGAAGTGGTTAGCATCAAGGCGCAAGATAGAGAGCTTTGTCAAATTTACAAAGATATGGGGGATGAAACCCATGAGTTGGTTGTTGTGAAGTTCCAAGTCTTCAAGATTTGACAGGTTGCCTAGTTCTCGAGGAAGATATCCAGATAATTCATTAACAAAAAGGTGCAACATAGTGAGCTTTGACATACTTCCAAATGTACTGGGAATGGAACCTGTGAGTTGGTTGCTGCTAAGATCTAACTCTTCTAAGTTTACTAGGAAACCAAGTTCTTGAGGAATACGTCCGGAGAGTTGGTTACCCCATAGGTACAAGCCTGTGAGGTTAATCAATCTCCCAATGGAATTGGGGATGGAACCAATTAATTTGTTTTTCCAAAGAGACAACTGATTTAAACACAGCAGGTAACCTAGTTCTTGAGGGATGTATCCGGATAACCGATTACCACCAAGGTACAATATTGTGATACTAGTTGATTTCCCTAGATTTCTTGGAATATGACCAGTGAAGCTGTTGTTGGATAAATCTATCCTAGCCAGCTTATTTAGGTAGCCTAGTTCAGTGGGGATGGGGCCAGACAAGTGGTTGGCTGAGAAATCTAACACGACCAGACTCTCTAGTAGTTTTATTTGGCTTGGTATTTCACCGGAAAGCTCATTCTCTTGGAGCATTAGGTGTCTCAGGTTTGGTAAGGATGATGCTAAAGAAGGTGGAAAGGAGCCCCTTATCTTATTGTTGGAGAGTTGGATGCTCATCAGAGTATGCAGCACAGTGAAGTTGAGGTTGTCGAGCTCCCCTCCGAGCCCCAATCCGGCTAGAGAGATCTCGGTGATCACCTCCCGGCGCCTTGCTCGATGCTTGCTGCACCTGATGCCATGCCAGCTGCACGGCCATGCACTGTTGTTTGCACTTCCCCAGGATTGTAGTTGGGTTGGATGGCTCGGGAGTGTGGCTTTCCAGGCAAGGAGGGCCTCTGCTTGTTCTTCCAGGAGGGATGTCGCTGCCATGGTATGAGGAAACCATGTTATTAGTAGTAGAGTGATTGAGACGAGCTTCAGGAGAGGAGACATCTCCATGACTGGTCGCGGAGCAGGAGCAGCTCGCTATGTGGTAGGAATTTGTATGTCTGTGACTCTGTGTACGGTGCCACCTACCTGCACGATCTAGCAAGCACTTTGATAGATGTACAAAATTAACAGTGCCTCCAGGACTAGATGACCCAGTCGTCGGAAGATGACGGTCCAAGTTAATTTATCTACTTTTTTTTTTTGCGGGGAAGTTAATTTATCTACTTGATTGAAACTGCTAATTAATGTACAGTATCCATGAAGAAATCGTCTCCTGGTGTGCGGTCATAAGGACGAATTTTCTTTTGGCTTTACTGTAAAAAAAATCTCTTTCGGAAGTGATACGAGAATCTTGGACTAGGTAATTAAGCTGATTTATACTTTGAAGTTTGTTGTCAGCATCGACCGGAACAGATCGCGGACCAAGTACACTGCCCTTTCGGATATTCCTACATAGTCTTCCAGAACAATCGGCGGGCTTGCCAATTGGCATTGAAAATTTTGTAGTGCATGCGTATGAGCATCTACAGCCGGACTTGGCAATTCTGGCCTCCAAACTGTTGGAAATATGAGCAATTTACCAAATGATTTTATTAACAGAAATACTAGATAAAGCATGACTAATATAGTAGAAATAAAACAAGTCATGCGTTCCGATAGAGAGAAAGTAAATAGCTTCTGCATATATGAACCGTAGCCTATCATATATCTAAAGCAGACAGTATAGCAAGTAGCATATATGAAGTAGAACATATCATGTGTAGAACCAGGACTAGAACAAGGAACTACGGCATAACCGTTAACAGGAAAGAGAAGAACACGTACGGGACAGCAGCAGCAGAAGCGCTGGACTTGGAGTCGGTGTCCTCGCCTGCCATGTCGTCGAGGAGGTCGTGGACGTCGGGGAAGTAGTCGTCGGCGACCGGATCGTCCGTGATGAAGCAGCCAGTAGTCGCGCTGAGCGCTCCCCAAAAATCTTATCACCCTCTCCCGTACAGGACTCAAAAGGTGCGGTTTCGGAGGCCTACTGTCCCGACCTGCGGTGCACGCCGCAAGACGGGATGGGGAAGAACGTAGCAGCAGCGCAGTGGTCGGAACTTTGTGGCGAGAGGAAGAGGAGCTCCTGTTGTGTCTCTCTGGAGAGGAGCGAAGAGGCGCGCCGTTCGAATTCAGTGTCGTGCGTGGCAAAAATTTAGATATCGGCTCGGCTCATTCCCGCAACCCGCGCCGCGTCGCGTCGCGTCGCGTCGCGTCGGGACGTGGCGAGGCGGGCGGAGGAGGAGGAGCGCGCGTGGATATCCCTCTTGTTCTCATACTCATACAAGTGGGGAAAGAACCTCCCTTATAAGGAGGTCCAACTCCCACTAAACTAGCAATGTGGGACTAAACTTTAGTAGTATCCCTTGCCTTGCACAAATGGGCTAAGTGGGCCTCTATGATTTATTAGGAATTTCTGAAATAGTTATTAGGCTACCCAAAATAGACTAAATTCCAGCAATCCCCCACCAGATCCTAGAGGCACACAGAAATTTGCCTTTGGTTCCAAAACACTGTTTTATATACCGGTACTGCAGTGGAGACTGTTAAGTTGAACTTCCACCTAGAACTCTATGCTACACTAGTAAGCAACTTGAACAGTGGACTGGGCCTTGAACTGCAAGTTTTCTGCGAATCTAGCTTCACATAAAGCCTTGACCGATACGTGGCTACCGTGGATCTTCCCCGCGGGTGGAGCTTATGCGTCATACTCCGTGACCTTTCATGAGTTTACTAGAGAGAACCCTACTCTCATAGATTGCGACGTTTGACAATCAGACTCATATAGGTGTGTTCTTCAAAAGATGTTATGCAGGATAACATCTTTGCTTAAATAAGCCACTTAGAACACATTAAGATATACATCAACCTGCCATGCAGATTAGGAGAGTATTGCATCTTCATGGAGTGGTGTTGTGAATAGTAAGGATACTCTCCTCTCAGTTGACCAACAGCTTGTCTTCCACATCTAATTCACGGGATCTCCGGTCACAAAGAATAGGTTACCACTGTGAACAACTCATATTGTGGGTCTCATACCCATCTCCCTTGATGCATTATCTATCACATTACGTGATAGACCCTTGGTAAAAGGATCTGCCAGATTTTTAGACGTTTGGATATAATTCAAAGCAGTTACTCTGGAGTTTTTCATTTTCCTAACAGATTTTAACCTTCTCTGAACATGTCTTGATGACTTCATGTTATCCTTTGAGCTGCTCACTTTCGTGATCACAGTTTGACTGTCGCAGTTCATAAGGACACCCGGTACAGGTTTCTCAACAACCGGCAAGTCATTCAAGAGCCGGCGAAGCCAATCTGCTTCAACCATAGCTGTATCTAGTGTTGTGAGTTCTGCTTCCATTGTTGACCTCATTAAGATGGTCTGCTTGCAAGACTTCCAAGAAACAGCGCCACCTCCATGAGTGAATACATAACCGCTTGTGGCCTTTATCTCATCAACATCTGAGATCCAGTTTGAGTCACTATACCCTTCAAGCACCTTTGGGTGCTCGGTGTAGTGAATTCCATAATTTGCAGTGCCTTTCAAGTAACGCAAAACTCTCTCTAGAGCTTTCCAATGCACATCTGCTGGTTTTGAGACAAACCGACTCAGTTTGCTAACAGCAAAAGAGATGTCAGGTCTTGTATCACTTTCTAAGTACATAAGCGAGCCAATAATCTGAGAATATTTCAATTGATCTCTAGCAATTCTTCAATTCTTTCGAAGTAACACACTCGCATCATATGGTGTTGGAGAGGGCTTGCAGTCACTATAGCCAAAGCGACTCAAGATCTTTTCCACATAGTGAGATTGAAGCAATGTAATTCCATCATCATCGTCTCTCAAAAACTTGATGTTCAGAATGACATCAGCCACTCCTAAATCCTTCATCTCAAAACAACGAGATAGGAAATCCTTGACCTCCTTAATAATATTCAGATTTGTTCCGAAAATTAGTATGTCATCAACATACAAGCATAGGATAACTCCCTCGCCCCCACCATGGCGATAGTACACACATTTGTCAGCTTCGTTCACAACAAAGCCTGCAGCTGTTAAAGTTCTTTCAAACTTCTCATGCCACTGTTTGGGTGCTTGCTTAAGTCCGTACAAAGACTTCAGCAACTTGCACACTTTCCCTTCCTGACCATCTAGTACAAACCCATCTGGTTGTTCCATATAAATTTCCTCGTCCAACTCTCCATTTAGGAAAGCAGTCTTAACATCCATTTGATGAACGAGAAGACCATGCGAGGCAGCTAGTGAAAGTAGAACTCGAATAGTGGTCAGTCGAGCCACAGGTGAGTAAGTATCAAAGAAGTCTTCACCTTCTTTTTGGGTATAACCCTTAGCCATGAGCCGAGCCTTGTACTTCTCAATAGTACTATCAGGCCTAAGCTTCTTCTTGAATACCCATTTGCATCCTATAGGTTTGCACCCATAAGGACGATCAGTTATCTCCCAGGTTTCATTCGCCAAGATGGAATCCATCTCGCTACGAACCGCTTCCTTCCAGTAGTCAGCATCTTCAGATGCATAGGCCTCTGAAATAGAACTGGGAGTGTCATCTATGAGATACACAAGAAAATCATCACCAAAGGACTTTGCAATCCTTTGTCTCTTGCTCCTAGTAGGAACTTCATTGTTCTCCTCCACCGGACTTGCAAAGTGTTCTATCGAAATGGCAGGTTTGGTAATTGTAACTGGTTCCTGATTCGATGAATTAGGCATCTCCTGATTAGATGACGTAGCCATATCCTTCATGGGAAAGATATCTTCAAAGAAAGTCGCATCATTCGACTCCATGATCTTACCGACATGCATGTCAGGGACCTCAGATTTTACAACCAAGAATCTATAGCCAATGCTATGAAAAGCATATCCCAGGAAAACACAATCCACAGTCTTTGGTCCAATCTTCCGCTTCTTTGAAATTGGAGCATTGACTTTCGCCAAACAACCCCATGTTCGCAGATAAGAGAGTTTTAACCTTTTCTTCTCCCATTCCTTGAATGGAGTTATCTCTTTGTTCTTTGTGGGGACTCGGTTCAGGACATGACATGCTGTCAATATCGCCTCCCCCCACCATGCCTTAGAGAGACCCGATGTATCTAACATGGCGTTAACCAAATCAGTTAGAGTACGGTTCTTTCTTTCGGCCACCCCATTTGACTGAGGTGAGTAGGGAGGAGTCCTCTCATGGATTATACCATGTTCCGCACAAAAAGCATCAAAATCATTGGAAAAATACTCTCCACCACGGTCGGACCTAAGCCTCTTGATTTTTTGATCAAGTTGGTTTTCTACTTCAGCTTTATAGATCTTGAAAAAGTTCAAAGCCTCATCCTTAGATTTCAGAAGATGCACACGGCAGTATCTAGTGGAGTCATCAATTAACGTCATGAAATATTTCTTTCCACCTTTTGTCAACACACCATTCATTTCACATAGATCTGAATGTATGAGCTCTAGTGGTGCAAGATTTCTTATTTCCGCAGTCGTGTGAGACTTACGAGGTTGCTTAGCTTGCACACACACTTGACACTTAGATCCCTTTGTTGGGGAACGTTGCAGAAAACAAAAATTTTCCTACGGTTTCACCAAGATCCATCTATGAGTTCATCTAGCAACGAGTGATCGGATGCATCTACATACCTTTGTAGATCGCGAGCGGAAGCGTTCAAAGAACGGGGATGAGGTAGTCGTACACGACGTGATCCAAATCACCGGAGATCCTAGCACCGAACGGACGGCATCTCCGCGTTCAACTCACGTACGGTCAGCGTAACGTCTCCTTCTTGTTGATCCAGCAAGGGGAGAGGAGAGGTTGAGGAAGACGGCTCCAGCAGCAGCACGATGGCGTGGTGGTGATGGAGCTGCAGTACTCCGGTAGAGCTTCGCTAAGCACTATGGAGGAGGAGGAGGTGTTGGAGAGGGAGAAGGAGGCAACCAAAGGCGTGTATCAAAAAGCCCTCCTTCCCCCACTATATATAGGAGGGCCAAGGGGGGAGCGCCGGCCTAGGAGATCCAATCTCCTAGGGGCGGCGGCCAAGGGAGGTTTCCCTCCCCCCCCCCCCAAGGCACCTAGGGGGTGCCTTCCACTTGTGGGACTCTTCCCCTTTTGGAACCCTAGGCGCATGGGCCTCTTGGGGCTGGTGCCCTTGGCCCATGTAGGCCAAGGCGCACCCCCTACAGCCCATGTGGCCTCCCGGGGCAGGTGGCCCCCCCCAGTGGGCCCCCGGGACCCTTCCGGTGGTCCTGGTACAATACCGGTGACCCCGAAACTTGTTCCGATGGTCGAAACAACACTTCCTATATATAATTCTTTACCTCCGGACCATTCCGGAACTCCTCGTGACGTCTGGGATCTCATCCAGGACTCCGAACAACATTCGGGTTACTGCATATACATATCCCTACAACCCTAGCATCACCGAACCTTAAGTGTGTAGACCCTACGGGTTTGGGAGACAGGCAGACATGACCGAGACGACTCTCCGGTCAATAACCAACAGCGGGATCTGGATACCCATGTTGGCTCCCACATACTCCACGATGATCTCATCGGATGAACCACGATGTCGAGTATTCAAGCAACCCCGTATGCAATTCCCTTTGTCAATCGATATGTTACTTGCCCGAGATTCGATCGTCGGTATCCCAATACCTCGTTCAATCTCGTTACCGGCAAGTCACTTTACTCGTACCGTAATGCATGATCCCGTGACCAGACACTTGGTCACTTTGAGCTCATTATGATGATGCATTACCGAGTGGGCCCAGTGATACCTCTCCGTCATACGGAGTGACAAATCCCAGTCTTGATCCGTGTCAACCCAACAGACACTTTCGGAGATACACGTAGTCTACCTTTATAGTCACCCAGTTACGTTGTGACGTTTGGTATACCCAAAGCACTCCTACGACATCCGGGAGATACACGATCTCATGGTCTAAGGAAAGGATACTTGACATTGGAAAAACTCTAGCCAACGAACTATACGATCTTATGCTATGTTTAGGATTGGGTCTCGTCCATCACATCATACTCCTAATGATGTGATCTCGTTATCAATGACATCCAATGTCCATAGTCAGAAAACCATGACTATCTTTTGATCAACGAGCTAGTCAACTAGAGGCTTACTAGGGACATGTTGGTGTCTGTTATTCACACATGTATTACGATTTCCGGATAACACAATTATAGCATGAATAAAGACAATTATCATGAACAAGGAAATATAATAATAATGCTTTTATTATTTCCTCTAGGGCATATTTCCAACAGTCTCCCACTTGCACTAGAGTCAATAATCTAGTTACATTGTGATGAATCGAACACCCATGGAATTCTGGTGTTGATCATGTTTTGCCCTAGGGAGAGGTTTAGTCAACGGATCTGCTACATTCAGGTCCGTATGTACTTTACAAATATCTATGTCTCCATCTTGAACATTTTCACGAATGGAGTTGAAGCGACGCTTGATGTGTCTTGTCTTCTTGTGAAACCTGGGCTCCTTGGCAAGTGTAATAGCTCCAGTGTTGTCACAGAAGAGTTTGATTGTCCCCGACGCATTGGGTATGACTCCTAGGTCGGTGATGAACTCCTTCACCCAAATTGCTTCATGTGCTGCCTCCGAGGTTGCCATGTACTCCGCTTTACATGTAGATCCCGCCACGACGCTCTGCTTGCAACTGCACCAGCTTACTGCCCCACCATTCAAAATATACATGTATCCGGTTTGTGACTTAGAGTCATCCAGATCTGTGTCGAAGCTAGCGTCGACGTAACCCTTTACGACGAGCTCTTCGTAACCTCCATAAACGAGAAACATTTCCTTAGTCCTTTTCAGGTACTTCAGGATATTCTTGACCGCTGTCCAGTGTTCCTTGCCGGGATTACTTTGGTACCTTCCTACCAAACTTACGGCAAGGTTTACATCAGGTCTGGTACACAGCATGGCATACATAATAGAACCTATGGCTGAGGCATAGGGGATGACACTCATCTCTTCTATATCTTCTGCCGTGGTCGGACATTGAGCTGAGCTCAATTTCATACCTTGTAACACAAGCAAGAACCCCTTCTTAGATTGATCCATATTGAACTTCTTCAATATCTTATCAAGGTATGTGCTTTGTGAAAGACCTATGAGGCATCTTGATCTATCTCTATAGATCTTAATGCCTAATATATAAGCAGCTTCTCCAAGGTCCTTCATTGAAAAACTCTTATTCAAGTAGGCCTTAATGTTGTCCAAGAGTTCTATATCATTTCTCATCAAAAGTATGTCATCTACATATAATATTAGAAATGCTACAGAGCTCCCACTCACTTTCTTGTAAACGCAGGCTTCTCCATAAGTCTGCGTAAACCCAAACGCTTTGATCATCTCATCAAAGCGAATGTTCCAACTCCGAGATGCTTGCACCAGCCCATAAATCGAGCGTTGGATCTTGCACACCTTGTCAACATTCTTAGGACCGACAAAACCTTCCGGCTGCATCATATACAATTCTTCCTTAAGGAAACCATTAAGGAATGTCGTTTTGACGTCCATTTGCCATATCTCATAATCGTAGAATGCGCCAATTGCTAACATGATTCGGACGGACTTTAGCTTCGCTACCGGTGGGAAAGTCTCATTGTAGTCAACCCCTTGAACTTCTCGATAACCCTTAGCGACAAGCCGAGCTTTATAGATGGTCACATTACCATCCGCGTCTGTCTTCTTCTTAAAGATCCATTTATTTTCTATGGCTCGCCGCTCAACGGGCAAGTCAGTCAAAGTCCATACTTCGTTTTCATACATGGATCCTATCTCGGATTTCATGGCTTCTAGCCATTTGTCGAAATCCGGGCCCGCCATCGCTTCTTCGTAGTTCGAAGGTTCACCGTTGTCTAACAACATGATTTCCAAGACAGGGTTGCCGTACCACTCTGGTGCGGAACGTGTCCTTGTGGACCTTCGAATTTCAGTAGCAACTTGATCCGTAGTTTCATGATCATCATCATTAACTTCCTCTTTAGTTGGTGCAGGCACCTCAGGAACATTTTCTTGAGTTTCGCCATTTTCCGGTTCAAGAGGTAATACTTCATCAAGTTCTACTTTCCTCCCACTTACTTCTTTCGAGAGAAACTCTTTCTCTAGAAAGGATCCATTCTTGGCAACAAAGATCTTGCCTTCGGATCTGAGGTAGAAGGTATACCCAATAGTTTCTTTAGGGTATCCTATGAAGACGCATTTTTCCGACTTGGGTTCGAGCTTTTCAGGTTGAAGTTTCTTGACATAAGCATCGCATCCCCAAACTTTTAGAAACGATAGCTTAGGTTTCTTCCCAAACCATAATTCATACGGTGTCGTCTCAACGGATTTCGACGGAGCCCTATTTAAAGTGAATGCGGCAGTCTCTAAAGCATAGCCCCAAAAAGATAGCGGTAAATCGGTAAGAGACATCATAGATCGCACCATATCTAATAGAGTGCGATTACGACGTTCGGACACACCATTACGCTGAGGTGTTCCAGGCGGCGTGAGTTGTGAAACTATTCCACATTTTCTTAAGTGTGTGCCAAATTCGTGACTCAAGTATTCTCCTCCACGATCTGATCGTAGAAACTTGATTTTCCTGTCACGTTGATTCTCAACCTCACTCTGAAATTCCTTGAACTTTTCAAAGGTTTCAGACTTGTGTTTCATTAAGTAGATATACCCATATCTACTCAAGTCATCAGTGAGGGTGAGAACATAACGATAGCCACCGCGAGCCTCAACACTCATTGGACCGCACACATCAGTATGTATGATTTCCAATAAGTTGGTTGCTCGCTCCATTGTTCCTGAGAACGGAGTCTTGGTCATTTTACCCATGAGGCATGGTTCGCACGTGCCAAATGATTCATAATCAAGAGACTCTAAAAGTCCATCTGCATGGAGCTTCTTCATGCGTTTGACACCTATGTGACCAAGGCGACAGTGCCACAAGTATGTGGTACTATCATTATCAACCTTACATCTTTTGGTACTCACACTATGAATATGTGTAGCATTACGCTCGAGATTCATTAAGAATAAACCATTCACTATAGGAGCATGACCATAAAACATATCTCTCACATAAATAGAACAACCATTATTCTCGGATTTAAATGAGTAGCCATCTCGAATTAAACGAGATCCCGATACAATGTTCATGCTCAAAGCTGGCGCTAAATAAAAATTATTGAGGTTTAAAATTAATCCCGTAGGTAAATGAAGAGGCAGCGTGCCGACGGCGATCACATCGACCTTGGAACCATTCCCGACGCACATCGTCACCTCGTCCTTTGCCAGTCTCCACTTATTCCGCAGCTCCTGCTTTGAGTTACAAATGTGAGCAACTGCACCGGTATCAAATACCCAAGAGCTACTACGAGTACTGGTAAGGTACACATCAATTACATGTATATCACATATATCTTTTGTTTTGCCGGCCTTCTTGTCCGCTAAGTATTTGGGGCAATTCCGCTTCCAGTGACCACTTTCCTTGCAATAAAAGCACTCAGTCTCGGGCTTGGGTCCATTCTTTGGCTTCTTCCCGGCAGCTTGCTTGCCGGGCGCGGCAACTACCTTGCCGTCCTTCTTGAAGTTCTTTTTACCCTTGCCCTTCTTGAACTTAGTGGTTTTATTGACCATCAACACTTGATGTTCCTTCTTGACTTCTACCTCTGCTGATTTCAGCATAGCAAATACTTCAGGAATGGTCTTTTCCATCCCCTGCATATTGAAGTTCATCACAAAGCTCTTGTAGCTCGGTGGAAGCGACTGGAGGATTCTGTCAATGACCGCATCATCCGGGAGATTAACTCCCAGCTGAGTCAAGCGGTTATGTAACCCAGACATAGTGAGTATGTGCTCACTGACAGAACTATTTTCCTCCATCTTACAGCTGAAGAATTTGTCGGAGATTCATATCCCTCGACCCGGGCATGAGCTTGGAAAACCATTTTCAGCTCTTCGAACATCTCATATGCTCTGTGTCTCTAAAAACGCTTTTGGAGCCCCGACTCTAAACTATAAAGCATGCCGCACTGAACGAGGGAGTAGTCATCGGTACGTGCCTGCCAAGCGTTCATAACGTCTTGTTCTGCAGGGAGAACAGGTGCATCACCCAGCGGTGCTTGTAGGACATAATCTTTCTTGGCAGCTATGAGGATGATCCTCAGGTTCCGGACCCAGTCCGTATAGTTGCTGCCATCATCTTTCAGCTTGGTTTTCTCTAGGAACGCGTTGAAGTTGAGGACTATGTTGGCCATTTGATCTACAAGACATATTGTAAATATTTTAGACTAAGTTCATGATAATTAAGTTCATCTAATCAAATTATTCAATGAACTCCCACTTAGATAGACATCCCTCTTCTAGTCATCTAAGTATAACATGATCCGAGTCAACTAGGCCGTGTCCGATCATCACGTGAGACGGACTAGTCAACATCGGTGAACATCTTCATGTTGATCGTATCTTCTATACGACTCATGCTCGACCTTTCGGTCTTCTGTGTTCCGAGGCCATGTCTGTACATGCTAGGCTCGTCAAGTCAACCTAAGTGTTTGCATGTGTAAATCTGTCTTACACCCATTGTATGTGAACGTTAGAATCTATCACACCCGATCATCACGTGGTGCTTCGAAACAACGAACTGTCGCAACGGTGCACAGTTAGGGGGAACACTTCTTGAAATTATTATGAGGGATCATCTTATTTACTACCGTCGTTCTAAGTAAACAAGATGCAAAAACATGATAAACATCACATGCAATCAAATAATAATAGTGACATGATATGGCCAATATCACATAGCTCCTTTGATCTCCATCTTGGGGCTCCATGATCATCTTGTCACCGGCTTGACACCATGATCTCCATCATCATGATCTCCATCATCGTGTCTCCATGAAGTTGCTCGCCAACTATTAATTCTACTACTATGGCTAACGCGTTTAGCAATAAAGTGAAGTAATTTACATGGCGTTTCTCAATGACACGCAGGTCATACAAAAAATAAAGACAACTCCTATGGCTCCTGCCGGTTGTCATACTCATCGACATGCAAGTCGTGATTCCTATTACAATAGCATGAACATCTCATACATCACATATATATCATTCATCATTCATCACAACTTTGGCCATATCATATCACAAAGCACTTGCTGCAAAAACAAGTTAGACGTCCTCTAATTGTTGTTGCAAGTTTTACATGGCTGAATTAGGGTTCTAGCAAGAACGTTTTCTTACCTACGTGAAAGCCACAACGTGATTTGTCAACTTCTATTTACCCTTCATAAGGACCCTTTTCATCGAATCCGCTCCAACTAAAGTGGGAGAGACAGACACCCGCCAGCCATCTTATGCAACTAGTGCATGTTAGTCGGTGGAACCGGTCTCACGTAAGCGTACGTGTAAGGTTGGTCCGGGCCGCTTCATCCCACAATACCGCTGAAGCAAGATAAGACTAGTATCGGCAAGAAAGTTGACAACATCTACGCCCACAACAAATTGTGTTCTACTCGCGCAAGAAGAACTACGCATAGACCTAGCTCATGATCCCACTGTTGGGGAACGTTGCAGAAAACAAAAATTTTCCTACGGTTTCACCAAGATCCATCTATGAGTTCAACTAGCAACGAGTGATCGGATGCATCTACATACCTTTGTAGATCGCGAGCGGAAGCGTTCAAAGAACGGGGATGAGGTAGTCGTACACGACGTGATCCAAATCACCGGAGATCCTAGCACCGAACGGACGGCACCTCCGCGTTCAACACACGTACGGTCAGTGTAACGTCTCCTTCTTCTTGATCCAGCAAGGGGAGAGGAGAGGTTGAGGAAGATGGCTCCAGCAGCAGCACGACGGCGTGGTGGTGATGGAGCTGCTGTACTCCGGCAGAGCTTCGCTAAGCACTATGTAGGAGGAGGAGGTGTTGGAGAGGGAGAAGGAGGCAACCAAAGGCGTGTATC
>NC_041382.1:17169571-17196157 GCF_002162155.2 Triticum dicoccoides
CCCCAAGGCACCTAGGGGGTGCCTTCCACTTGTGGGACTCTTCCCCTTTTGCAACCCTAGGCGCATGGGCCTCTTGGGGATGGTGCCCTTGGCCCATGTAGGCCAAGGCGCACCCCCTACAGCCCATGTGGCCCCCCGGGGCAGGTGGCCCCACCCGTTGGGCCCCCGGGACCCTTCCGGTGGTCCCGGTACAATACCGGTGACCCCGAAACTTGTCCCGATGGTCGAAACAACACTTCCTATATATAATTCTTTACCTCCGGACCATTCCGGAACTCCTCATGACGTCCGGGATATCATCCGGGACTCCAAAAAACATTCGGGTTACTGCATATACATATCCCTACAACCCTAGCGTCACCGAACCTTAAGTGTGTAGACCCTACGGGTTCGGGAGACAGGCAGACATGACCGAGACGACTCTCCGATCAATAATCAACAGCGGGATCTGGATACCCATGTTGGCTCCCACATGCTCCACGATGATCTCATCGGATGAACCACGATGTCGAGGATTCAAGCAACCCCGTATGCAATTCCCTTTGTCAATCGATATGTTACTTGCCCGAGATTCGATCGTCGGTATCCCAATACCTCGTTCAATCTCGTTACCGGCGAGTCACTTTACTCGTACCGTAATGCATGATCCCGTGACCAGACACTTGGTCACTTTGAGCTCATTATGATGATGCATTACCGAGTGGGCCCAGTGATACCTCTCCGTCATACGGAGTGACAAATCCCAGTCTTGATCCGTGTCAACCCAACAGACACTTTCGGAGATACCCGTAGTCTACCTTTATAGTCACCCAGTTACGTTGTGACGTTTGGTATACCCAAAGCACTCCTACGACATCCGGGAGTTACACGATCTCATGGTCTAAGGAAAGGATACTTGACATTGGAAAAACTCTAGCCAACGAACTATACGATCTTATGCTATGTTTAGGATTGGGTCTCGTCCATCACATCATTCTCCTAACGATGTGATCTCATTATCAATGACATCCAATGTCCATAGTCAGGAAACCATGACTATCTTTTGATCAACGAGCTAGTCAACTAGAGGCTTACTAGGGACATGTTGGTGTCTGTTATTCACACATGTATTACGATTTCCGGATAACACAATTATAGCATGAACAAAGACAATTATCATGAACAAGGAAATATAATAATAATGCTTTTATTATTGCCTCTAGGGCATATTTCCAACACCCTTGACGGTGGTGAAACTAGGGATTAAGTTCAACTTCGCTAGTCGCAACATGCAACCAAAGTTAACATGACAAAGACGTGAATGCCACACATTGGATTCACTATTGTTGCAAATATAATTAACAACTTTATTGCAAACGTCTGATAAGGATAAACGAAACAAGCCTCCTGACTCATAGCCTTTACCAACAAAGGTTCCATACTTGGATATTACAAATTTATTCTACTCAAAGACAAGCTTGTAGCCATCTCTACACAGGAGAGATCCGCTAACAAGATTTTTATTGACGGAGGGGACATAATGCACGTTCTTCAGCCGCACGATCTTCCCCGAAGTAAACTTCAGATCGACCGTACCAACACCACGAACAGCAGCACTTGAACCAGTGCCCATCAGCACGGTTGAAGTCCTTGTGGTCTGATAAGACGAGAACATGGAAATATCAACGCATACATGCACATTAGCACCCATGTCAATTAACCAGTCAGGAGAATGACATACTGAAAGAATAGTGGAAAATATACCATACCCATCATCCTTCATGTCAGTGTCTCCAATGACAACATTAGCGGTCTTGCCGCCTTTCCCAGGACGACGCTTGTCATAGCGATTAGGGCAACTAGGAGCCCAATGATCAGGATCCCCACACACATGACAAGCACATTTCTTCTTGCCATTCTTCTTCTTGAAGTTCATGTGTTGTACAGCCTTGTTCTTCCCATCAAACTTTGCTTTTCCATCAAACTTGCCCTTGTTCTTGAACTTGTTGGGCTGGAAGTTCTGCTTCTGTACCACATTGGCACTAGATCTTCCCTTAATACCTCGAGCACGTGTGTCCTTTGCTCTCGCCTTTTCTTCCACATCAAGAGTGCCGATGAGATCCGGGACGGAAAACTCCTGCCTCTTATGCTTCAGCAAGGTAGCAAAGTTCCTCCATGAAGGAGGAAGCTTAGTGATGATACCTCCGGCAACAAACTTGTCCGGTAGCATACAACTAAAGTGCTCAAGCTCTCCTTCAGGTTTGCCGAGAGTGGTGTCATAGCAACTCATGGTTTGAAACCATAAGACTGCTCTCACGCGCCACCTCTTATAGTGGATACCCTCAAACATAGGAGGTCTCATGGAAGCAGCAAAACCACTTGGGGTAAATTGCCTATGATAAGGTTTTTGGATTGTTGGAAATATGAGCAATTTACCAAATGATTTTATTAATAGAAATACTAGATAAAGCATGACTAATATAGTAGAGATAAAACAAGTCATGCGTTCTGACAAAGAGAAGGTAAATAGCTTCTGCATATATGAACCGTAGCCTATCATATCTAAAGCAGATAGTATACCAAGTAGCATATATGAAGTAGAACCTATCATGTGTAGGACAAAACTAGAACAAGGAACTGCAGCATAACCTTTAACAGGAAAGAGAAGAACACGTACGGGACAGCAGCAGCAGAAGCGCTAGACTTGGGGTCGGTGTCCTCGCCTGCCATGTCGTCGAGGAGGTCGTGAACGTCGGGGAAGTAGTCGTTGGCGACCGGATCGTCCGTGATGAAGCAGCCAGTAGTCGCGCTGAGCGCTCCCCAAAAACATTGTCACCCTTCTCCCGTACAGGACTCAAAAGGTGCGGTTTCGGAGGCCTACTATCCCGACCTGCGGTGCATGCCGCAAGACGGGATGGGGAAGAACGTAGCAGCAGCGCAGTGGTCGGAACTTTGTGGCGAGAGGAAGAGGAGCTTCTGTTGTGTCTCTCTGAAGAGGAGCGAAGAGGCGCGCCGTTCGAATTCAGTGTCGTGCGTGGCAAATATTTAGATATCGGCTCGGCTCATTCCCGCAACCCGTGTCGCGTCGCGTCGTGACGTGGCGCGGAGGGAGGCGGAGGAGGAGCGCGCATGGATATCCCTCCATGAGTGAATACATAACCGCTTGTGGCCTTTATCTCATCAGCATCTGAGATCCAGTTTGAGTCACTATACCCTTCAAGCACCTTTGGGTGCCCGGTGTAGTGAATTCCATAATTTGCAGTGCCTTTCAAATAACGCAAAACTCTCTCTAGAGCTTTCCAATGCACATCTCCTGGTTTTGAGACAAACCGACTCAGTGTGCTAACAGCAAAAGAGATGTCAGGTCTTGTAGCACTTGCTAAGTACATAAGCGAGCCAATAATCTGAGAATATTTCAATTGATCTCTAGCAAGTCTTCAATTCTTTCGAAGTAACACACTCGCATCATATGGTGTTGGAGAGGGCTTGCAGTCACTATAGCCAAAGCGACTCAAGATCTTTTTCACATAGTGAGATTGAAGCAATGTAATTCCATCATCATCGTCTCCCAACAACTTGATGTTCAGAATGACATCAGCCACTCCTAAATCCTTCATCTCAAAACAACGAGATAGGAAATCCTTGACCTCCTTAGTAACATTCAGATTTGTTCCGAAAATCAGTATGTCATCAACATACAAGCACAGGATGACTCCCTCGCCCCCACCATGGCGATAGTACACACATTAGTCAGCTTCGTTCACAACAAAGCCTACAGCTGTTAAAGTTCTTTCAAACTTCTCATGCCACTGTTTGGGTGCTTGCTTAAGTCCGTACAAAGACTTCAGCAACTTGCACACTTTCCCTTCCTGACCATCTAGTACAAATCCATCTGGTTGTTCCATATAAATTTCCTCGTCCAACTCTCCATTTAGGAAAGCAGTCTTAACATCCATTTGATGAACGAGAAGACCATGTGAGGCAGCTAGTGAAAGTAGAACTCGAGTAGTGGTCAGTCGAGCCACAGGTGAGTAAGTATCAAAGAAGTCTTCACCTTCCTTTTGGGTATAACCCTTAGCCATGAGCCGAGCCTTGTACTTCTCAATAGTACCATCAGGCCTAAGCTTCTTCTTGAATACCCATTTGCATCCTATAGGTTTGCACCCATTAGGACGATCAGTTATCTCCCAGGTTTCATTCGCCAAGATGGAATCCATCTCGCTACGAACCGCTTCCTTCCAGTAGTCAGCATCTTCAGATGCATAGGCCTCTGAAATAGAACTGGGAGTGTCATCTATGAGATACACAAGAAAATCATCACCAAAGGACTTTGCAATCCTTTGTCTCTTGCTCCTAGTAGGAACTTCATTGTTCTCCTCCATCGGACTTGCAAAGTGTTCTATCGAAATGGCAGGTTTAGTAATTGTAACTGGTTCCTGATTCGATGAATTAGGCATCTCCTGATTAGATGAGGTAGCCATATCCTTCATGGGAAAGATATCTTCAAAGAAAGTCGCATCATTCGACTCCATGATCTTACCGACATGCATGTCAGGGACCTCAGATTTTACAACCAAGAATCTATAGCCAATGCTATGAAAAGCATATCCCAGGAAAACACAATCCACAGTCTTTGGTCCAAGCTTCCGCTTCTTTGAAATTGGAGCATTGACTTTCGCCAAACAACCCCATGTTCGCAGATAAGAGAGTTTTAACCTTTTCTTCTCCCATTCCTCGAATGGAGTTATCTCTTTGTTCTTTGTGGGGACTCGGTTCCGGACATGACATGCTGTCAATATCGCCTCCCCCCACCATGCCTTGGAGAGACCCGATGTATCTAACATGGCGTTAACCAAATCAGTTAGAGTAAAGTTCTTTCTTTCGGCCACCCCATTTGACTGAGGTGAGTAGGGAGGAGTCATCTCATGGATTATACCATGTTCTGCACAAAAAGCATCAAACTCATTGGAAAAATACTCTCCACCACGGTCGGACCTAAGCCTCTTGATTTTTTGATCAAGTTGGTTTTCCACTTCAGCTTTATAGATCTTGAAAAAGTTCAAAGCCTCATCCTTAGATTTTAGAAGATGCACACGGCAGTATCTAGTGGAGTCATCAATTAACGTCATGAAATATTTCTTTCCACCTTTTGTCAACACACCATTCATTTCACATAGATCTGAATGTATGAGCTCTAGTGGTGCAAGATTTCTTATTTCCGCAGTCGTGTGAGACTTACGAGGTTGCTTAGCTTGCACACACACTTGACACTTAGATCCCTTGACGGTGGTGAAACTAGGGATTAAGTTCAACTTCGCTAGTCGCGACATGCAACCAAAGTTAACATGACAAAGACGTGAATGCCACACATTGGATTCACTATTGTTGCAAATATAATTAACAACTTTATTGCAAACGTCTGATAAGGATAAACGAAACAAGCCTCCTGACTCATAGCCTTTACCAACAAAGGTTCCATACTTGGATATTACAAATTTATTCTACTCAAAGACAAGCTTGTAGCCATCTCTACACAGGAGAGATCCGCTAACAAGATTTTTATTGACGGAGGGGACATAATGCACGTTCTTCAGCCGCACGATCTTCCCCGAAGTAAACTTCAGATCGACCGTACCAACACCATGAACAGAAGCACTTGAACCAGTGCCCATCAGCACGGTTGAAGTCCTTGTGGTCTGATAAGACGAGAACATGGAAATATCAACGCATACATGCACATTAGCACCCATGTCAATTAACCAGTCAGGAGAATGACATACTGAAAGAATAATGGAAAATATACCATACCCAGCATCCTTCATGTCAGTGTCTCCAATGACAACATTAGCGGTCTTGCCGCCTTTCCCAGGATGACGCTTGTCATAGCGATTAGGGCAACTAGGATCCCAATGATCAGGATCCCCACACACATGACAAGCACATTTCTTCTTGCCATTCTTCTTCTTGAAGTTCATGTGTTGCACAGCCTTGTTCTTCCCATCAAACTTTGCTTTTCCATCAAACTTGCCCTTGTTCTTGAACTTGTTGGGCTGGAAGTTCTGCTTCTGTACCACATTGGCACTAGATCTTCCCTTAATACCTCGAGCACGTGTGTCCTTTGCTCTCTCCTTTTCTTCCACATCAAGAGTGCCGATGAGATCCGGGACGGAAAACTCCTGCCTCTTATGCTTCAGCAAGGTAGCAAAGTTCCTCCATGAAGGAGGAAGCTTAGTGATGATACCTCCGGCAACAAACTTGTCCGGTAGCATACAACTGAAGTGCTCAAGTTCTCTAGCAAATGACTGTATCTCATGAGCTTGCTCAACCACGGAGCGCTCTTCAGTCATCCTGTAATCATAGAATTGCTCCATGTTGTACAGCTCAGTGCCAGCATCCGAGACCCCAAACTTGGCCTCGAGTGCATCACACATATCTTTTCCATTATCAATTGACGCATAAGCATCAACTATGTTCTCACCAAGAACACTCAAGAGAGCAGCCTTAAACAGAGTATCCATTTTCTGAAAAGCTTGTGCCTGTTGAGCATCAAGCTCTCCTTCAGGTTTGCCGAGAGTGGTGTCATAGCAACTCATGGTTTGAAACCATAAGACTGCTCTCACGCGCCACCTCTTATAGTGGATACCCTCAAACATAGGAGGTCTCATGGAAGCAGCAAAACCACTTGGGGTAAATTGCCTATGATAAGGTTTTTGGATTGTTGAAAATATGAGCAATTTACCAAATGATTTTATTAATAGAAATACTAGATAAAGCATGACTAATATAGTAGAGATAAAACAAGTCATGCGTTCTGACAGAGAGAAGGTAAATAGCTTCTGCATATATGAACCGTAGCCTATCATATCTAAAGCAGATAGTATACCAAGTAGCATATATGAAGTAGAACCTATCATGTGTAGGACAAGGACTAGAACAAGGAACTGCAGCATAACCTTTAACAGGAAAGAGAAGAACACGTACGGGACAGCAGCAGCAGAAGCGCTAGACTTGGGGTCGGTGTCCTCGCCTGCCATGTCGTCGAGGAGGTCGTGGACGTCGGGGAAGAAGTCATCGTCGGGGAAGTAGTCGTTGGCGACCGGATCGTCCGTGATGAAGCAGCCAGTAGTCACGCTGAGCGCTCCCCAAAAACCTTGTCACCCTTCTCCCGTACAGGACTCAAAAGGTGCGGTTTCGGAGGCCTACTGTCCCGACCTGCGGTGCACGCCGCAAGACGGGATGGGGAAGAACGTAGCAGCAGCGCAGTGGTCGGAACTTTGTGGCGAGAGGAAGAGGAGCTTCTATTGTGTCTATCTGGAGAGGGGCGACCTCTCTTATATAGGCACAGGAGAAGGACGCCAAGAGGCTGTGGCAGGAGGTGAAGCAACAAAGGGAGACGAAGCGAACAGGCAGCGGCCGAAGAGGCGCGCCGTTCGAATTCAGTGTCCACTACAGAAAACATTTCAACTCTCACGTGACCTTTCGTATACCCGTCGTGCGTGGCAAAAATTTAGATATCGGCTCGGCTCATTCCCGCAACCCGCGTCGCGTCGTGGCGCGTCGCGTCGGGGCGTGCGTGGATATCCCTCTTGTTCTCATGCTCGTACAAGTGGGGAAAGAACGTCCCTTATAAGGAGGTCCAACTCCCACTAAACTAGCAATGTGGGACTAAACTTTAGTAGTATCTCTTGCCTTGCACAAATGGGGTAAGTGGGCCTCTAGGATTTATTAGGAATTTCTGAAATAGTTATTGAGCTGCCCAAAATAAACTAAATTCCAACACAAACGCCCGCGAACATTACCCGGGCGCGTCCGCGAGCACTAACCGGTCATGTCTCAAATTTTTCTTCTCGCAATTGAACACCTCAATTTGCATACCACAGAATCATACAAACTCATGCAACTACGTAAACGACGCATGAATATACACCTAAAGTTAAAAAATCTAAAAAAAAGAAGCATAAATCAATCGAACAAAAAAAAGAAGAAAAACTGCATGAATATACACATAAAATTGAAAGGTGTCGGAATTAGATAAGACTTTGTCAGTTCTCATCTAGATGAGAATTAGAAAGGTCAAACTGAAACATAAAGTTTTCTATTGTACAACATGTTTTGATTGTCATCAACATCGGTGTGCGTACCAAATTAAAAAAAGGGGGGGGGATACCTTAGTGACACTACGGAATAAGTGAGAGAGGATTTATAATGACCTTTTGCTATACCACCAAACATGAGTTGTATACTGAGAATTATGCGCTGCATAAGGTTCATGTCCAGATAATGTAGTATCTTTTGATAGAAAGATAGAGGAAAACGGACAGGGAGTATCTGAGCTCAAGCTCAAATGAGCTCGGATCAACAATAAAAGAAAACCAAATAGTTCTGATTCTTTTTGGTAAACTTTGATAAATTTTCTAAGTGCTTGTAAATGTTCATCATGATATCACATTTATGAAAGGCGTGACAAAAAAATCAATGCTCCAAAAATGTATTTTCGAAAGCATTTTGGAGCACCGATGTTTTTACCATGTTTTGCAACTTTTTATTGCTAGCCCATAGATGGACGGGTCAATGAGCAGTACTAACATGCTGACTACAACAAACAAAAGAAGGTACTCCCTCTGTTTCAAAATAGATAAGCCAACTTTATATTAACTTTATATTAAAATTAGTATAAAGTTGGGTCATCTATTTTGAAACGGAGGGTGGAGACGCAGCCGCAGGCCTCAAGTAGAAGAAGGTGCATGACGGCTTGCCCAGGTCCTCCTCCGGTTCATCTGCCTCACCGTAGACGAACCAGGCAGCGCTGCCGTCGTGGACGCGTTGCTAAGCAACCCAGTATTTGTTATTGTCCCAGCAACGGACGTGCAAGAGCCCCTCATGCTGCTGGGACAGCTCCAGGATTAACTTTCCCGTCGGGGTTTTGGCTTGGCCGGTGACGTTGCTTATCTTGATGATGTTGATACCCATTCTCTCATTATACACGGAGCGTATGCACCCAGGGTTCAACTGAAACCCAAAGTCAATACATATCGGCGGGCCAGAAAGAGAAAACATGAGGCGGGGTTGCACCCTTGATGCTTCATAGCTTGTTGCCATCTCTCTCTTCCCTATGTGCTGACGAAATGAATTTTCAAGCTATACAATGTTGTGCTGGAGAGTTAGCTAGCCAGGCCTTTTTATAGGAGGAGCCAGATCTCCATGGGATGGGCAGAACACAAGTTAAAACTTATCTTCGGCTAGGTTTTTGGTACCTGCATTTCTCCAATTCTCCTTTGAGCGAAATTGTTCTCTCTTTATAGTATCTTTTGTAGAACTCACTTTGTAGTATGTAGCTAGCGGTTTAGCTGCGACATAGCTCGTCGTATCATACATTGCAACATATTAGTTGTACTTTAATATTTTATATTATGAGACAAAGAGTGTAACACTTTTGGGATAACAAAGGTGTAACCCCACACCTCTGCATCAACATTGCTCCACATTACTATAGGACATGCGGGAACCGCCACTCCGACAAAAACATAATCTTCCATATATACCTTCACCAACATTGGTGATGGAGACTGTGAATGGAACTATCGGCATATAGCCATAGCACACCTTTTCCCATTAGTTTGAACTTACAGGTGAACTGATTAGGTGCATAAACTTGTGACCACAGAGGTTCAGGGTTCAAAACATAGTGAACGCGATAAATAATTGCGGCCTACCCCTGCTTTTGCTGCCCATGTCATAGACTCCAAAGGAGCATAGACGTGCTCTTTATGTCCACGTATAGGCCTCTTGAGCCATACCCTCTGAGTCTATCCATATTTAATTTTATCTCACTGATAACAAAAGGACCGAGGTTGAGTTTATCATATAATTTTTTTGGGATAGAGGAAAAAATAGCCCATAGACCACGTAAAGCATTGAATCTATTCATCCCAATCTCAATTTCTATAGTACGTTCAAAGATATCGTCCTGCTTAGCAGGTAGTTTTTCATGCAATTTTTTACACTCTATATCAAGTTCATGTACCTTGAGAGCAACTTGGCGAATAAAGCTTTATATGCATCATCAAACTTTATATTCCGCAATGGGTGCTTCTGATTTGCCTGCAAATTTATCAAGGATAATTGTCTGGCTTTCAGCTACCTTTGCACAATGTGTTTCCATATTGCAAGTCCTTTCCTGAAGAGCCTGCACATCAGCGGTTAGTTCAGCAATTTTCCCGATCATTTGACCGATCAAAGTATCATATAGAGGAGTGTGGTGTTTCCAGGGCCCGGGTCATGTTTTGTTTATGCATACCTGAAGACAGGGCCGTATCCAGGAATTCGAGGCCCCGGTGCGAAATGCAAATGGGGCTATAAAATCTGAAAAAAAATCTTACAACTAAATCATACTTTCGCTTACATTATATACTTCCTCCACAACTTAATATAAGATATATTTTGACATTGTTGTAGTGTCAAAAGACGTCTTATATTAAATTATAGAGCTAGTGCAATATTCACAAAATATCTAATATACCAACTATCTCCCCCCAGACACAGTTCAACCGCAGAACTATTATCATGTGGCGATCTGTTAAATAACCAGAGAACCAGTGCACATCTATCGTATGCTCATTAGTCACTAAATTATTGGAAAGAAAATAACCTAACATAAATCTGCTTTGGCTTGCCGCACCTGATGTACATGGACTGGTCACTGATGCGTAAATTAAAGCTTCCGATCGATCTGGCCTTAGCCTTCCGCTTAGCCAGTGGTTGCGTTCTGCTGTGATTGGCGGTGTTGTCCCCTATTGACCAAGAAGATAGGGCTGCTTTCTGCCCGAATTCATGGTGGGAGTTCTGCCGCCCAGCCAAGCAGATTCGCTCGAGCGGGACTTGGGATTTTGGAAGACTGGAAACGAAGCAGCGACATAACTGATGGAGAGTGATTTCAGGAGAGGTTCGGGTCAGAGCAGGCCGGCAGACCCAAAACCATCGAATCAAAGGAAATAGCTTTATAGCAAACTATAAGCTTGGCCCAGAACTGGGGGCCCAGCCCCTTGGACGGCGATGCCTGAAGAGCCTGCACATCAGCATACATACACATATTCTTTAGGTGCTAGCTCTACCTTTCATTGCTGGCATGTTCCCCTTGATGCTACATTATAAATAAGAGTTGGAATCAGAATCTCTCGGATGCTATAGTCAGTGTATAGTGTGACTATCTTGGGGAGTGTCGTTTTGGCTCTGGGGAGCATATATATATATATGCTCCCGGATGAATAGTAAAATAAATAAAGTAATAAATAAAAATTAAAAATTCTGATTTTTTTTATAGATGTTCATGTTAGTGTAATAAGGATGATAATTTGCATCCGAAACGGGATAGCCATGCTTTGTCAATGCAAAAAATAAAATAAAATTAAGTTTAACATTTAGAGGTAACATTTGTCGTTCGACTTGTTTTTTCTTACAAGTCAAAGTGCTTAAGCTTCTGCCCTTAAAATTTGCAGATAGCATTTTGGTGTGACAATGAACACATCTATTTTTTTTTTACACTTGCGGCAAAATACATTTTGGGCGCACATGAGCATATGCTCCCTAGAGCCAAATTGGATTCTGGACTATCCCTGACCAACTTACTTCATGAAGAAAGTTTTTAACATAACATGTCAAGATCAAGAAAGAACACGAAGGTGCATCTCTCCTCCCTTCATCTCTCCTCCCAAGGAAAGGCGGCTAGGGTTTCTGCCTTCCGTCACGGCATCGCTGATCTGGCATGTCTCCTGTGGCCTTAGGGACATTGGTGCGTGGTGGATTCCGGCCCTTGTATGCGGGAGGACTTCCTATTTAGGTGCTTCTTTAAGTTTTGTTAAGGTTTGTGTCCTGCTCAAAAAGATGAGACAGCGGCGGCTTCTTGAAGATGAAATAAGGTTATCCCCGCCTAGCCCACGTCCTAGAGACGGCGATGCTTGTGTGGCCGAGTAAAAGATGTGCGCCTCTTTCTTCCGCCCTCGCGGTTGCGTCCTTTCTGCCGCTGCCTCCCCCATGCGCCATCGTCACCACCGATGACCGCACCTGTCACCAGAATGGATAGCCAAAACCCTTCTGGCTTGTCGCCACCAGAAACCACCCGTGCACCATCGCCCATGCTAAAAAATAGGTTGGGGATGAAAAAGCTTAACGTGTCACAAGCACCGGCTCCAACCGCGACAATGGACACTAGGCCGGCGATTGCCTCTCTGGCGATGGTCAGCCACCCTCCCGCTGCTTCCACCGGCGGTAAGAGATCTAGGAAATTGACGGTCGCGGCGTCAGGGCCATTGCAGAGGAGGCTGCGAAGAAGAATAAGAATAAGAAGGCCACTTTGGCCACCATACACGTCTGGCGCCTCGTGCAGCGTCACCACCACCCTTACGACCACTACTCCTGCATGTCTGGCCGCCGCAGCCGGCAAGAAAGGTCTCGGCCACCAAGTGCTCGAGGAAATGCCAACAAAGTAAAAAAAAGCATATTGTTCATTTTGGCCGATGAATTTGACGATGATTGTTGGTGGCCAAATGACGATAGAGTTTGTTGGTTTTGTTGTTGTAGTGTGTGAGATAAACACGGCCGAATTCTTGGCGTCATTGGAGTCCTCGGCTACGATGGGGCTAGATGATCTCAATTATGATTCAATTTGGGATCATTGGAGGTTGTCGAAGAAGGGGAGGTGGCCGATGAGGACGAAATTGAGGAGGTGACCGAAGCAAGCACGAGGACGTCAAGATCACAAACTTACAACTACAATCAAATTGAAGATGTTGCTTTATGCTATTGTTTGAGTTCGTGCATGTCATTGATTGGCTTGATCCACAACATACCCATGCTATGTTTGTGGTGATTTTGGATCAAACTTTTTGTTTGAAGTGATGACTTTTTTATGAACTATACATGTTGAAATCGCGATGATGAAACTAGTATATGCTTATTAACGGTCATGTTAATTATGCATGTTTAAATTTGAATGTTTTTATGATATACCACCTTTGTCCTAGTTTACTAGTTCCCCTCATTTTGGGTCATACTTTGACCATGATTTTAACTAATACAATATAAGTTATATGTAGCAACAATAATATCATTGAAAACTGCATCAAAATACGAATCCAAAAATACATTTTCTGGGACATGCATATATGATCAAACTTTAACCCAAAATACGATGAGGACTAGTAAATCAGGACGATGACGGAGGTAGTATATTGTGAAGTGTTGAAACTTCATGCTGCTAGGATACAAAACCTATGTAGAAAAAAAAATACTTCACTAAGTTTAGGAGATCAGCTAGATGCAGCCACCTATAAAGAAGTAAAAGTTTACTTCACTAAATTTACTCTGGTGGAATCATTTTTTATTTTTTTAAGAGTCGGCAAGAGTTGTTGTAACATGATTGTATAGATGGGGAGACCGTGGAAGGTGGATGCAGACTGTAACATGATTGTATAGACCGGGAGACCGTGCAAGGTGATGCAGACTGTAACATGAAAGAGAGAGCGACGCAAACTGTAAGATGATTGTATAGAACGGGAGACCGTGCAAGGTGGATGCAGACTGCGAAAGTGCTCGCTGGCCAGAGTGGTGCGCGGGGAGCAGTTCTCGCCTTCTCGGCATTGCCCACCGCCGCTCGTTTCATGGTCCTCTCCTCATCCGCAAGCGATCGAATCATTTTGCAACGTGGAGCCGCACGTTCTGCATCTTAGCACTCTTTACACAAACGCATTCTTTAGCTAGATCTAGCATTCCTTGCTACCACGTGCTGTGTTCCAGATTGAGCCAATGGCGGCCATGGCTGTTGGCGCGGAGGACGCCGAGAAGCTCCGGCTCCTCGAGGGCTTGACCAAGGACGTGGACTCCGTGCAGGAGCGCGTGCTGGCCGAGATCCTCGCCCGGAACGCCGGCACGGAGTACCTCAGGAGCCGCGGCGGCCCCACGGACCGCGCCACCTTCCGGGCCAAGGTGCCCGTGGTGTCGTACGACGATCTGAAGCCATATATCCAGCGCATTGCCAACGGGGACACATCGCCCGTCCTGTCGGCGAGCCCCGTCACCGACTTCTTCACCAGCTCCGGCACCTCCGCCGGCGAGCCCAAGCTGATCCCCAACATCGAGGATGAGGGCCGGCGACGCCAGCTTATCGTCGGCCTCCTCACGGCCGTCATCAACTCGTAAGTCAGCACACTGAGTTAGACGTTTTTCTCCATGGATGTAAACTTGTAAAGCACACTGAGTTAGACGTTTTTTCTCCATGAATGTAAACTTGTAAACATGTAGGCACTTCCCTGGGGCTGACAAGGGGAAGGGGCTCTACTTCATGTTCGTCAAGCCGGAGACGAGGACGCCCGGTGGGCTGACGGCGTGGCCGGCCCTGACCAGCGTTTACAAGAGCGAGATTTTCAGGCCCGCCTTAGAGCACCACTACACGAGCCCGAGGGCGGCCGTGCTCTGCGCGGACGCGTTCCAAAGTATGTACGCGCAGATGGTGTGCGGCCTGTGCCGGCGCCACGAAGTGCTCCGCATCGGCGCCGTGTTCACCGCCAGCCTCCTGCGCGCCATCCGCTTCCTCCAGCTCAACTGGGAGCAGCTCGCCGACGACATCGAGGCCGGCGCGCTCAGTCCGCGCGTTATCATCGACTCGTCGGTGCGCGAGGCAGTTGCGGGCATCCTCCGCCGGCCGGACCCCGAGCTCGCCCGCCTCGTTCGGCAAGAGTGCTGCAAGGGTGACTGGGCTGGTATCGTCACGCGCATCTGGCCGAACACGCGGTACCTCGACGTCGTCGTCACCGGCGCCATGGCGCAGTACGTCCCGGCCCTAGAACACTACGGCGGCGGCCTGCCGATGGTGTCCACCTTGTACGCGTCCTCCGAGTGCTTCATGGGCATCAACCTTCGCCCGCTGTGCGACCCGTCCGAGGTGTCCTACACCCTCATGCCCAACGTGGCCTACTTCGAGTTCCTCCCCGTGGACAAGGAGGCCACCGGCGAGGCGGACGCGAGGCAGCTCGTGGACCTCGGACGCGTGGAGGCCGGGCGGGTGTACGAGGTGGTGGTCACCACGTACACCGGGCTGAACCGGTACCGCGTGGGCGACGTGCTCCGCGTGTCGGGCTTCCACAACGCCGCGCCGCAGTTCCAGTTCGTACGCCGCCAAAACGTGCTGCTCTCCGTCGAGACGGACAAGACCGACGAGGCCGAGCTGCAGCGCGC
Source organism: Triticum dicoccoides (assembly GCF_002162155.2). Lineage (NCBI taxonomy): Eukaryota > Viridiplantae > Streptophyta > Magnoliopsida > Poales > Poaceae > Triticum > Triticum dicoccoides. Next base: position 17,184,779 of record NC_041382.1, read on the forward strand.
CGTGGAGCGGGCCGCGGAGCTGCTCCGCCTGCACGGGGCGTCCGTGGCGGAGTACACCAGCCGCGCGTGCACCGAGCGCATCCCGGGCCACTACGTCGTCTACTGGGAGCTGCTGACCGCGGGAGGTGCGGCGGAGGTTGACAGGGAGACCCTCGACGGGTGCTGCCTGGAGATGGAGGAGGCCCTGAACGCGGTGTACCGGCGGAGCCGGGCGGTGGACGGGTCGATCGGGCCGCTCGAGATCCGGGTCGTACGGCCAGGCACCTTCGAGGAGCTCATGGACGACGCCGTCTCCAACGGCGCGTCCATCAACCAGTACAAGGCGCCCCGCTGCGTCACCCTCCCGGCCATCATCGAGCTGCTCGACTCGCGCGTCGTGTCCATCCACTTCAGCCCTACGCCGCCGCACTGGACTCCGGCCCGGCGCTACGACTAGAGGCCAGGGAGACAGCTCTTGGGGCCATCCTCCCCTTTATATCTTTCGGTCTCCCGCAAAAAATATATATATATCTTTCGGTCGCCCGTCGCTGTATGCATCCCTGTGCCAATAAAGCTCTCCAGTTGCACAAGCCTCGACTGCTCTAGGAGGCATGCAATTTACGCTACGGAATCAGAAGAAAAGTTGCAAAAAAAAAATACTCCCTCTATAAACAAATACCCAAATCACAAGTGCCACAGCGTGTCATGAAGCAATCTGGCCCTAACATTTTTTTACAACTAAAGTTGCTATTTGAAAGGAAAAACAAACAAAAAAACTGAAACTTGCCATCCGAAAATAAAGTTGTCATCCTCGCGTCACTGAATTTGCAATCAAAAACATTCGAAGTTGTCGTATGTTCATGTCACCTGTGTGGCACTTATTAGGGTCCAAATACCAAAATGATAAGTGAAGATCATGTTTATACTCCGTTCATTCTACATGTAGTGCTATACATTTTTCAAAAAGGCAAATTTTGTAGGTCAGGTTTGTAGAGAAAAACATATACATCTAGAATACCAAATACATATCCTTAGATACACTTTCATATTATATATATTTGTTATTTCTCTATAAAATTAATTAAAATTTGACTTCCAAAGAAATCTATATGCATTACAGTATGAAGGGAGAAAGTATTTCTTTACTGAGGGAGTACTTTGTATAGAATCTTCATGCTCGAACTTTAGGGCGCCTGCACGGATCCGTGCCATGACCATCGCCTCATCGGCCACGAGCTCAATGCCTGCATGAACACTGTCGGAATCCTCCTGCACTGGCCGCTGAGCTCAAACACGAAGGTGGAGAGAGGATGCGGATCACCGGCGGAATGCTCACGCACTTTCTCTCTCCACCTTCACGCACTGGAAGGTGGAGAGAAGGCGGCCAACAGGTACTTTTGTCAGACACATGTTCTCGATGTCCGACAAGCATCCTCTCTGCCGCATGCGTCATGTGTGGTGTGGAGTGGGTTGAAGAGAAAGGGATATTTTATTCCTTGGTGGGTCCCACGTGTAAGGAGGGGTCAAGTTGACGGTGAAAACAAGACTCGTCAGTGAAAATCGGTTCCAGGTGAGCCAAGGCTTGAGGCTTGAGCGGGTTGGCAAGTTAAGAGCAGACCCTGCAAAATCTTAATCCGCAAAACGCGTTTATAGTTTGACAAAGATCTCGTTTGCGGGTCGAAAACTAACACAGCCGAACAAAAACAGTATCTAAAACTGCATAATTTGAAAAAACAGTTTCGCGGGAGAAATTACACCTCATTGACACGAGTAGTTCATCACATACTGCATAGATTTTACATGATCAAACACTACAAAACACAAGTTCATGCTACATACTACAGTAATACTAGTACTAGAGGGGTGGAGATCTGACGGCGGGCGAGGTTGCGGCCATGGACGACGCCCTGGAGGAGCTCAATCCTCCTTGTCGGAACTGCAGAGGTCGATGTACTTCGCGGCTTGCTCCTCGCGGATGTGGCGCCACTCCTCGTCCTTCTTCTTGACGGCGAGGTTGGCGGCGACCGCCTGTCGCCACTGGAGGTCTTCGAGCTCCTCCGCGTGGCGCCGGCGCTCCGCCTCCTCACGCACGCTCCGCTCGGCAAATGGTGGCCGCAACCATGTCGACGTCGGAGACGAAGTCTTCCGGCCCGATGACTCCATGGCGGCCAAGAGGAGCGGGCTCCTCGGGCTCCTCCTTGACGGGGACGAACTCGAAGTCGTCTGGCTCCCCCGGCTCCTTCGACCACTCCCTCTTCACGGGGAGAAGGCCCGCGCCGGAAGAGAGGAGCTCCCGGCGTAGGAAGATCTCACCGCGGAGGAGAAGGACGCTTGCCGGCGGTCGTACTCCTCCGTCTCGCGGACGCGGAAGCTCGCCGGCAGCGACAGGCCGCGGTTGGTCCACTTCCTAGCCCCGCGCTTCCTCGCGCCGTCCGACCGGACGCGCCGCTCGCACTCGGGGTCGCCTCCACCGTCGGATCTGCTGCAGGAGCCACGTCCGAAGCTCCACATGCGGCCCCACATGGCGGCTAGAGGCAGGGAGCTGGTCGTCGGCGGCGAGAAATGTGGAGAAGGGGGTGGGGGATTGCATGGCTCGGTGGCGGTGGGGGATAGAGTTTCGACCCGTAAACGCGCCGCGAAACCGTAGATATAGCGGTCCTGGCGTGCGGTTTGCGGGCCGTGGCAAATTTTTTTACGAGCCGGGCAAGTACGCGGGCTCTGTTCTAATCGAAAAATTGGGCCGAGCCCGCATACTCGTCGGAATTTTGCGGTTCCGCGTGTTTTGCGGGGTCTGCTAGAGTTGCTATAAGGGTGAGCAACAAATCAATTTTGAAGTTGGCGGTTAAGTCTTTTTCTTGAAGAAAAAACTGCAATTTAGCTGCATGTTTGTTTTTAATTTTGGGTTAGTGGATTTTCTGGCCATTGATGCTTTGTGAAATTTTGTGTCGTCTTTTATCCTCTTGTATTGTATTGTTTCAGCCAATCCATATTTGACACGTACGGTGTTGTTTTCTACTATTCCGCAAGAACTGGATTACTGGACTAGGTAGAGGTTGTTCTCGAGCCGTTTGATGAAAATAACATCCGACGGCCATGAAGGGGGTTGCCGCTCACAAAAAGATCAGCTGACTGAGCCATAGCGTTTCGTTACGGCACCAGTTCAGTGGTGGCGGCACACCCCAAAGACAATGGGAGGCCTTGGCTCTTCTCCAACTTGCTCACCCTCATCTTCCACGGGCGGCCATGGCTCTCAAGCATCAAGGGCAGCACCACCACAGTCGATGGTAGCCTTCGGGAAGGAGAGACGAGGAGGCAGGCATGAATAGATTGGAAGTTTTCCTCGCAAAAAGAAAAAGAGACGAGGAGGCAGGCGACGGGGCTGATTGCTTTTTTTAGTTTTGAAAAAGGGGTGTACTTATAAAATTGTAGGGAGTGTTTTGTAAACCTATACAAATCCTCTATCTAACGACGTCGCCGGTGAACCGGTACGCTGCATTGCCAAAAGCGGGACCCACCTATATTCGTCACTAAACGGCCAAGGCCGTTAACTGTGTTTTTTACAAAAATAAAAGGCGGAAAATTAATGGTTTTTGGCACAAATCTATAGACCTGGTCAAATTTCAAGCGAGACGAATTCTATGTGCACTATGTTTCAAAACTTGGAACAAAATCTATGCACACTATTTTTAGAGTGAATCCCATTTTTTACCCCCAAGATTCACATTTGTGACAGATATTAACTGACTTTAGCAAATAATCTCAATTTATACTAGATTTGGGCAAGTTTGTGACACATTTTACACGGTTCAGCCTTTTCTCCCATTTTAGTGCTGATGATTTGTGCATGCCATGCAGGCGATGTATTTTTTTCTTTTTAGTTTTTCTGTCTACTGGATCCCAGATGCAGAGAACACTCATGCAAAAGAAAAAGATGCAGAGAACAGTCGCCTCAGCTCAGAGCGTCCTGCGAACCAATCTGTTGTTGGATGGTTAGAGGGACTATAGTATCCCCAGTCCACCAGGGTTCAAGTTCTGGTGCTCGCATTTATTCCTGGAATTATTTTAGGATTTCAGGCGATGCACATTTAGTGGGAGAAGACGTTTTCGTCAACGACGAGGTGCCTATAGTGACTTTGTAAATTTCAAGATGATATGCCGGCTCAGTCTTTCGGAGGTGTTTATAAAAGTAAAGTGTGTGTGCGCATTCATAGAGGTGACTGTATTTTTTTTAGAAAAGGAGGATGACCCCCGGTCTCTCCATCTGGGTGATGCATACGGCCACTTTATTAATTATTCTCACAAGACCTTACAAAGAAATACAACAATAAGACTAAAGCCGCTGTCTAAGCAATAGACTGTCGCTACACCTATCCAGTTGATGAAGGGGCGCAGATAGCCTGGGCCTAATACCAAACAGACATCGCAGCCAAACCTAACATCTAAGACCTGGGGTCCCATCCAGGACGCCTGCCGAGCATGGGTCTAACCGGTCCGGCGTGCACTCAGAGGCCGCCGCCGCCAACTGCCACCGCTCCATCTTCAAAACTGTACTGATGCATCAACCTTGCTCGGTCCAGCTATCGTCGACGCCACCACGGCGCCCAACGGCACTTCCTCCCTGTGCGCAAACGGCTGAGCACGTCGCGGTCGCCACTGATATACCTCAGCACCATGCTGCCAAGTACCACCAGCCGACACAGCTTGAAGTCTTTGGAAGATTTGTCGTGCATAGCACCTGCCGACCAGGCATGACAAAGCGTAGCACCTGTCGGTCAGGCATGACTTGACATCTCTATCGAAACTCCATGCAAGACGAAGCCGCTCCACCTCCAGCCTCTCTGAACGGGAGCACCCCAGGAAGACACGACGAAGAGTTGAGCACCACAATCACCACGAGAGCCGGACCAGCCGACCGCCATGGCGAAGCGACACCACTAAAGAGAGAACCGCCGTCATCAGGAACTCCAAGAACGCGCTGCAGCTGTCCCACCTCCCGGCGGACCCAAAGCGGCGCCTTCAAGAAGGTGACGGAGCCGGGCACCGCCGCCGCCCAACCAAAGTTGTGGGTTTTCACCCGGTTATTGGCATCACTTGCTATCGCAACCAACAAGGTGCCCTTGTATTGTCCAGTCAAGAATGTGCCATCAATGATGATGACCGGCCTACAGTGTTCGAAAGCCCTCACGCATTGCTCGAACGCCCACAAAGCACGGCCAAATACTCGGACTTCCCTTCCTTCATGAATCGTTGTTTTTCCCATGAGGCTTGACCACATGAACAATGCCCGGGTTTGTGGCGCCATGGCTAACAACAACCTAGGGATTTGGTTGTTTGCTTCCTCCCAAGTACCATACAACATCTTAAATGCGGCTTGCTTCGCCTTCCATGCGTTGACGTACTTCACCTTGTAATGAAAGATGGCTTTCACAAGGTCAATGACATGTTGGACGCTCATTGTTGGAAGTGTGGATATTGAGTTGGAGTGCCTGTAAGCGATGAACTCAGACGTGAGTTGTCTGTGGTCTTGGGACACAATCTTGCCATCCACCCTTTTGCCTCGACACATGTGAGTTTGCACACAACTCACTACGTGCCAAGTGGGACCTCCTTTCCATGGTCTTGCATGCACAATCCACGAACATATTTCATCTTCACATGCACATGCAACCGTGTAGCGCACATTGACGTCCGAGTTCACCACCTTGTGTGGACGATAATTCGTAACCGAGTAGTTGTCGAGCCACATCTTCAATTCCAAGAAGGTATAGAACTTAGACCCTTTAGCAATCCTGTTCTTGTCGTCATCCAAATCACGGTGAGATCTTGGCCTAACCCCAAGAGATATACCTTGGCCACCATCTACCACGGCTTCATCCGCGAAACTAACATCCTTGAACAATGTAGTCCGATGATCACGACCGAATACCTTCTCAAAAGTTTTGGCCTCCTTCATCGTGAACCCCTCCTCATCAACTTGTTCATCGGGACCTTCGTCATCTGAATCCGATGCATAGCCACGGGAATAAGGGATGGAATGGTCCATTGTATTTTGCAAATGATATTTGTCGAGATCACCCACATTGTTGTCATGGAGATCAACTTCATTGTCATCATCCGCATACTCATCATTCTCCTCTTGTAAAGCTTCATTTTGGTTGTTTGGAAACGTGCTCAATGTTGGCCTCGCTTATTGGGTCAAAAGAGGTTCAACAATTTCATCTCGCTTCAAGGGTGGGGGGCTACTAGCAACCAAAGGGGAGGGGTTCCGGTTCAAGCCCAAATGCAAATATGAATCAACCTTCTTCGTTGCAAATAACTCAAGAGCCTTGTCTAATGATTTGGCCACCGTCTCCTTGTATGCAACCCAACGTTACTCCAAGTTGACACACATTGTCTTTCAATGGATGTGCATTCCAAAACCAACATTATGCCTTCCCTCCAACTCAACGATATCACTAGGGTCCATCCAATTCAACTCTTTTCTCACTTGTTGCAAGAGCTCCGCATAGCTAGGACTACTATCAAACACCATGTCAAACTCATCTGGGTCTGGTTCAATATTGCCTTTCAAGAAGGCGTATTTGTCCCCATGATGAACAAACACACATGTTCTTCCTATCCCTATAAGCATTCAAACAACACGACGTAACATTGCTTCCATGAGTTATAATCCAAGGATTAACACGGAATACAAACCCTAAAATACATATGAAACAACAACCCTAACCCTAACCCTAGCACCAACATAAGAACACCCATAAGAATAACCCTAACATACTAACAAGCCTAATCATAGGAAATTGGCAAACAAACATCTCACATCTCCACGCAAATCTCTAGATCCATACAAAACTAGGGTTTCCCCAAACAAGCAACAAATGAGCAATTTGTTAACATTACTTGGATCAAAACAAGGGGATTGGAGAAGATTACCTTGAGGGAGGGTTTGAGTTTGAAATCCAGGGACAAAATCTTCAAATTTGCAAGATTTGAGAGAGGATTTGAGAGGAGGAGAGAGGGGAAGAGGGGGCAAATCTCGGGTCGGATGCTATGGGGGTAGGGGTGTGTGGGGTGGGGGAGTGGGGGAGGAGGGGCAGCCAACTAGTAACAGACAGTGCAGCGCCTAAGGGCTAGGCGCTGCACACTACATGTGTGGCGCCTAGCTCTGAGGCGCTGCACTGCTGGATGCGGGCCCAGTGGCTGCCACGGTGGACAGAGGTGCAACGCCCCAGAGGTAGGCGCTGCACAGTAGGGTGTGGCGCCTGCGTGTCGGGCGCCACACAAAAAGGTCAGTCGCGTGAAATAGTTTCACGGGCAGTTCATTCTATGATTTGATTTCATCTCGAGGTCAAAATTGTTAAATTTGACTCTGGTGTAGTGCAGATCATTCATTCATTTAGGTCTTTTCAACCCCTTTTAGTTGGGAAAGGCTGCTGTTGTCACGTCCATATCTTCTCTTTTTCCCTTCAACGTTACGCTGGTACCTGGTAGCTGCTTTTCTTGATGGCCAACCAACAACAAGCCTGCTAGGTCGTGCTCTGCTCGTGGTCCAGGATCGAAGTGGTGCCGATCGAGTCACCTAGCTTGCTTGAAAAGGGAGACGCCAAGTTGGGCGTGGCCATGTCCACAGACCACAGCTAGCGCGGCTACTGCTGCGGAGCGCCTCCCCGCCCCCTTGCACTGCACCCGCTACCGTCCCCGAGCCGCCATGGCCGTCGCCGGCGAGTTTCAGAAGGTGCGGATCCAGCAAGACGATACGGTGAGCGACTCCTCTCTCTCCCTCCCTCCCTCCCTCGAGCCTCGAATGAGGCTCCTCCAGCTACAGAGTTCACTAGTTCTGTAGAAATATATTGCCGGCGAATCCTAACCAGTTGAGCGCGCAACGCGAATCAGTGTCGTTGCTGGTCCATGGGGATGTGAGCCATTGCATGTGCATGGGCTTTTCTCTCTCTTCCTGTGCAAGTTCTGACACATGCATGGCCTAATTCCATCACTTTTCATTTTCTTTTGACAATTTAGATGGTATGTATCTTTAAAACCGAAAATTTGTTTTCGAAGCTTTTTACATATTTGAACTCATGACGCTAAGCTTTTTAGAACAAGTATAGTCTTGGATACATTTGAAACATATTTTTTTAAAACTTTGCTTTAAACAGTGAAGAACTTTAATTTTTTAGTGCAAAGTGCTAAATAAACAGAATAAGGGGCTGAAGAATTTTCTGAATAGTGGGTCGGCACTTTGTTACAAATATGAAAGAACTTTGCTGGAAAATGTATCTTGAACCAAAGAATTTATAGATAGCTTGGCTGAACTTTAATGAAAAGTTTATGGAACTTTTTTGAGCCACACACAATTTAATATTATCTTGGGCCCATAATTTAATTTGAAATATATAGGTATTGGACTTGTTTTGTAGAGCTGAGCTTGAGAAATTCAAATACATAAATGAATTTAAATTTGCACAATTTATTTAAAAGTAATAGTGGCATATTTGTTTATCTTGTAATTTTGTTTGAAGAGGCGACATGCACATGGAGTAGGAATAGCCGCAGCATGCATGTGGGTCGAGAGAATGCAGTGCATGGCTGACAACGTGATGGAGAAGGTTGATTGGACAGGACCTTAGATAGAGGGCCAGGATACAGGGTTGCGGGCACAACTAGTTAGGAAAAATCCACTTTCCTTGCCTGCCTCTATTCATTAGTTCGGATTTTTTGATGAGTTAGCTGAGGAGAGTGTTGAAATATATTGCCCGTTTCTCTTTATCAGTTGGTACGTTTAGATGAGCTGGCTGAAGTATCCGATGAATTTAATACACTCCATCCAGTGACCTGCTGTGTGCTGTAACACGGGATGCTTTATTTATTTGTTGTTTGCAAAGAAATAAAATTGATGTCATTGCTCAGATTTATACGCTTGTGCTAGTATTGTGACTTCATTGTGCCACTCGTAGTGACACAGTCACACAGTCCTGGTGCTTTTGCTCTATGCCTTATTGCAACTTAGATTACTGCTATATATAACAGATCTGATGCTGTACATCTGCAGACCTTCGATGCCTATGTTGTCGGCAAACAGGATGCCCCTGGAGTTGTAGTGTTGCAAGAGTGGTGGGGGGTCAACAACCAGGTCAAGAACCATGCCACCCACATCTCCCAAATCGGCCATGGATACAGAGCGCTTGTTCCAGAGTATGGCGATCTATCCTGTCTTGTGCTTCTTTCTTTGAACCCGACCATTTGTTCAAGATAGACTACTAGCAAACGCGGATGCTTCAAAAAGTGCTATCCGATCCGCTCGGAGTATCATCGCTCGGTCAAATCCCAAATGCTTTGTGCGTTTACACTTTTCTTTTGCAGTTTGTACCGTGGGAAGGTCGCTCTGGATGCTGCCGAGGCTCGGCATCTGATGGAAGGGCTAGACTGGCAGGGCGCAATCAAGGACATTCAAGCCTCCGTGAAATGGCTCAAGGAAAATGGATCACCCAAGGTAGCTTTTACCTTTGCCAACGTTTCAAGATTTCGTATATCTGTTTTTCCTTATCTGAATTGTATTATATATTCTTGGTGGGTGACACGCAGATCATTTATCTTTTGGTAGATTTGGTGTGCTACCTCCCTTGCATGCATCAATGAAAATCTATTATGTAAGTAGTCATTTTGTAAGCCCTTGTTGCGCGATTCTGATGGTTAGCCAAATTTGCAAGCTATGCCCATTAGTGATATATCTAAGATCTTGTTATGAAATAATCGATTTAGGTTCATGGAGGTAACGCAACCCTAACACATAATGTCATGTTTATGTTCCGGTGAAATACAGCGTGTAAGTAATGGTTGACATTTTTTTCTATTGTTCTTAGGTTGGTGTTACTGGTTATTGCATGGGAGGTGCCCTGGCAATCGCGAGTGGAGTTTTGGTACCGGAGGTTGATGCTGTTGTTGCTTTTTACGGGACGCCATCGTCGGAGCTTGCTGATCCTTCCAGGGCTCTTGCTCCAATCCAGGCTCATTTTGGGGAGCTCGACGCTTATGTCGGGTTTGCTAATGTGACCGTAAGACCTTCTTTGACCTTAGTTATTGGTATTATTTAATAGAACAATATCGAGGCTTGTTTGTTTTCATAGGGAGTTAGAAACTAGAAAATAGCTTGCTAATTCATCAGATAATAAAAAACAAAAACAGATGGCATTGCTACTGTGATGTTTCAGGCGGCCAAGTCGTTGGAGGAGAAGCTCAAGTCTTGTGGGGTAGCACATGAAGTGCACATATACCCTGGATGCTCTCATGCCTTCATGAACACATCACCTGAGGCTCTCAAGAATCAGGGAGCCATTGACCTGGCATGGTCCCGCTTTGCTACATGGATGGGTCGTTTCCTGTGATCTGTATCAGAGCCATCACCACACTGTCTGAACCTGAGGTGTACATGGACTCAGAGTCACGATGAGTAATGAGAATAAGATGTTCAGTACGTGCGTACAACATGCAGTCGTTGTCCAATCCAGACAAGTTTTGCTCGTGTTATGTTATGTGAACTCGTCATGGTTATGTTTTGTGAATGGTGAGCTAGTTTGGTCTGCATTTCTCCATTTTATTTTTGTCATTGCAGGCTGCGTTGGTTTGTTGGTTGGAGCTGTACAGTGATGCGGCACATCGAATTGTCGAGAGTTTCTTGGTTTTCAGTCTTTTGGGGGAATGCATTTTTATCATGAATGCTCGCTCTTTTCCAAAAATATATTAATTTTTTGTCGTGTTTTCAGATCTTCAAGAGTCTCGCGGCTTTCACTCTTCTTTGCAAAGCATTTTGGATCGTGAATACTTGAAAATATATAGCAAAAAGAAAAAATGTAACACAAATAATTCCAGAAACGGTATTGATGATGTTGATTTCCCCCTATGAACCTAGTGAAAGTTTAAACCATACAACTTCCGTGTGCACTATGTTTTTAAACTTGAAACAATTCTATGTACACTATTTTTAGAGTGAATTCCATTTTTTACCCCCAAGGTTCCCGTTAGTGACAGGTGTTACCTGACTTAGCGAAAATTCTAAGGCCAACTCCACCGTGCGACCCCATCCTGTCCGACCCCGTCCGTTTGGGGTAAAACGGACAAACGAGACGACCCATCGCGCGACCCCATCTTATTTTTCTGTCCGTTCGACCCCATTCGCGACCCAAACTTGAGCTGGCTTTGGGGTAAAAGCGGACACGAAACTGACGTCTCTGTGGCGTCCTCGTCCGCTGCATGTCCCCCGGCCCCATGTGTCATCCCCACCTCTCTCTCTCTCCTTCATTTCTCTCTCCGCCCGTGGACAAGCACCGATAGCTCCCGTTGTGGGCGAGCGTGGCGAGGCGCGGCCGGCGGCGAGGCGTGTGCGAGCGGGGCGAGGCGCGGCGG
>NC_041382.1:17196706-17198866 GCF_002162155.2 Triticum dicoccoides
GGCGGCAGGCAAGCAGGCGGGGAGCGAGCGCGGCGCACATGCGGCGTGGCGAGGCGGCGGCGCGCGTCGGCGGGCGGGCGCGACAAGGCGGGGACGAGCGAGCAGGCGGACGATGGGGTAGTCAGCCGCGTTGGGCGCGTCCAACCCCAGACGAACACGGATGTCCGTTTTGCTACCCATGGGCACCCCAAACAGACAAAATCCGAATAAAGCGGATGTTCGCTTTGCTACCCATGGACACCCCAAACAGATAAAATCTGAACAAAGCGGACGTCCGTTTAAGGTCGCGCGGTGGAGTTGGCTTAAATTTATGCTGTTCAGTTTTTTTTCTCCAATTTTACTGCGGATTTGTGCATGCCATGTAGGCGGTTTATTTTGCTCTTTTCAGTTTTTCTATATCTACTGGATCCTAGATGCGTCCAAAATTCTTTTTGTTTTCACCGGAACGGCCCCGGCGAACCGAATCCCGAGGCTCCTCCTCGTGGGCCGGCGGTCGACGACGAGATCTTTCCCGGTTCCCGGAGGAGCAAAAGCGGCGGCCGGTTTCCTCCGCTGCCCTGCCTGCACAGCTGCACTGCCGAGCACGCGCTCGATCTCTCCGCGTTGTCCCGCACGTCGGCAGGTCGGCACGGCGCCTGTCTACACCCGACAGCTGAAGGTGCACGGCGAGGCGCCATGAATCGTCGGCCCTGTGTGTCATCCAGCTTGATTTGCTCGTGTGCAAGCCGGAAATGCATGCGTCCGCGGAAGGAACAGCGACTTGTGACGAAGTACGTGATTGATTGGTGTGTATGCATCAACAGAGAAGACAAGGAACAGCGACTTGGTCCCGTTTTCCATCGATCTGACGTATGCATTGTGCGTGCCACTTAGAAAAAATCTTTAGAAAAAGGACGGTGCATATGCAACAATTACCTAACATGTCAGAAATGGCGGCTGAATCGATAAGTTGCATTTTTATTTATAATAGAAATATAAATCGCCAAAGGCCATATGGTACTGTGGTGTGCCCGTGTGTGGACAGAGTAACACACGTCGGCGTCGCCGTTTCACAGCCTCCATTCTCTCTCTTTTTCTCTTCAGGCAGGCGTGTGAAAGCGGCGAGGAATGTGTGTGTGTAGTCTGGTTCCATCGCGAAACCAATAATTCATGTGCCGAACAAAACAAATTCCCAGGCCATATCGGCGTACAACAAAAACATCAGCATCCATTTCTCTGGTCAGGAGCACTATAAAATAGGGGGGTAAGTGCGCTTTGGCCCATTTTAATTAACATCTTCTTCTTCTTCTTCTTTTTCTTGCTTGGTTGATTCATTCGTCCATTCCTAGGTTGGGTGTGTCATCAGATCAGATCAAAATAAGAAGTTGTAGACTGAATCAAACTACACCATGGATTCCGAAGAAACAGAAAGAAGGTGCAACCACGAAGAACTCAGAACAAGGTTCTCTTTCTTGTGCACAAGAAAGAAAAAGGCAGGGGAACAAGCATGGATCTAGGATCTTTCTGCATTTATACGTATCATCGACCAGCAGCGGTCGCTTGCTTCTCGTACTACTACATGCACCACTTGTGTGACATGGAGACGGCCAAACTTCAGAGCAGCAGCAGTAAATCTCAGCTAATTACGTTCCTATTTATTACAAAGGATTGAGCAATGATGGAACCAGAGCAGAGCAGGGTGAGAGGGAGAGGAAACGGGACCTTTTTGTTTACTTGGGCATCATCGATCCACGGCGATCGACGGTGAAACCTCGACAATCCGCGCGACCACCCCATGAACGGCCGGAGAGACTCATCTGGCTGGCTAGCAGCGGTAGACGACGTAGTTGTTGCGGCGGGGCTTGGGCATGTGGCAGAGCATGACGAGCACCAGGGCGATCAGCATGGCCAGCAGGAACCCCTTGGGGTCCAGCCCCACGCCGCCCCCGTCGCTGCCGCCGTCGTCGTCCTTGCCGCCGCAGCCGATGCAGCAGCAAGATCCCGACCCCATGGCGACGAACCCCTCTGCCACGGAGAGTGGCAGATAGAGATGCTCTCTCTGAATCTTATTGAGATGTGTGTTTCTGCTCTGTTGCTTCGACTGTGGAGAAAGGGGAGAGAGGGGTGGAGGCAGATCACTTGTTTACTAGTACTACTAGGCAGCAGCACTGACACCCAGGC
>NC_041382.1:17199096-17204566 GCF_002162155.2 Triticum dicoccoides
AGCAACACACGGCTATCTAGCTGGGCGGGCGGCTAGGCCGGCCCAACACCCAGGACGGCAGTCGGCAGGCGTATGGCCACCGGGGCCCACACGTCAGATGATGGCTAACAGCAAAAAAAAACAACTATAAGTTTCGCTACACTCCAGTTGCAACTTGCGAGAGTTGAAAAACAAAGGAGGAAGATTGCCACTACATTCCCGTTGCGATTTGCAGAGGTTCATGCGTAAACACTTTCATTCCTGGGGCTCACATGTCAGGTGCTAGATGTAGAGGGAAAGAAAAAAACAGAGTTTCGCTACACTCCATGCTGCAAGTTGCAGGTGTTGGAAAGAAAAAGGGAAGGTTGCCACCACATTCCTGTGGCAATTTTGCAAGTGCTCATGTATAAATAATTTCCTATTTTTTCAAGTTTTTTTTATTGTGTTGTTGGTGGGGTGTCACTGTCTGGAGGCATTGGAATTCCACTTCAGACGTGGCCTCCGACGAAACTTCAGTTCAGAGTGGCGCCACCAGTTTGACGGAAAGCAACTGGTATCAACCAAATCATTTTAATGAAGACCTATAAAATGCACCTCAAACCAAAGTTCAGGCCATGCTGTACCAGGAAACCAAAATCGGTAAAAACTTTCAGAACAAACGTGCTCGGAAACGTGGATAAAAAATGAGCATCGGACCGAAAGGAAACGGGCGAAGAGACGAATGCGACTAGTATATCAGCAAATCTAACGGAGGATGACCACCTAAAGAACAAATATACACCGCTACAACACTATTATGCAGTGTTTGCAAAGTTTCTAAAACTGCTGTGCTGGGGCAACAAAACCCGGTGGTACGACGACACATCCCTACGATCACCTTGATGCTGCTATTCACTCAGCGTAACAAGAATTTGTTCAACATGTGCGACCGGGTATTAACTGTCGACGCCGAGGAACTCTGTGAAGCTTGGGTATTGGGGCTCCCACCCGATATCGGCCCGGGTTTTGGAATTCTCCATCCTTTTCCCCAACGGACCGTTGGTACCTGTAGAGAAGGTGGATTCAAGATTATTACTACAAGAAATGGTGACATATGCGCACCGAAACACTTCACACGCTGGAGCGGGAACGAAACTAACCAGTGAAACCTTGGAATTCCGTGTCGAACTTCCCACTTTTGTTAACAGCGTCCATTATTTCCTGCCTGCAAAGTTCAAATTTATGCATTTTAATTGAAAGAATGAGTTGCCCATTCAGCTACCAGTAGAGCCATGACACACCGACAGAATCGAGCTAGATGAATACCAGTTGATGTAAAGAAGCAGCTTAGCACTAACCTGGAAAGAGGCTTATTGTCACAGCCCAAAAATATACGACCCCGAGGTCTCTTTTTCATTATGGCAATTGCAAGAGATGCCGCATCCTGAGAATATATAAGATAACATTACAACTCACATGATGCTGATTGATGTGACATATTTTGCTTAATAAATCAATAAAGTTGTTTCTGTTTGTTTGATCTGACGTACTTTGCTTGATAAATCAATAAAGTAGGATCGTTTGCTATGATAAGATTGAAAAAGAATATAAAAGGATGAATCTGGGGTAAATTTCTATGATTTAACCTCATAATGGATCTGATTGATAATATGGTCTGGTCGCGAGTCCAGTGTTCCCTTCCTCAACCAGAAATAGTGAGCACCTCTATCTATTTTGTGTGTTTAAGTCAAGGAAATACTGTATGAGTTATATTCATCTTATATTGTACTACCTCTGCAAAAACATCTTATATTTTGGTATGGAGGGAGTATAAAAGCTCTGTGTTCATGCTTGCAATTTTAAATAACCAATATTTATAGGTGGAGGATATATATAGTCCTGCTAGCCTGAGAACACAGCCTTCTGCCTCCAGAACAACATTTTCTGCTCTAAGAAGAACATCAGTACGAGGACCCCTGCCAACTGGAATAGATGGACAATCCTGCACAATGAAGAGAAAAAACATGGTGAAAACAATTAAAATAAAATTAAGAAAATATTAGGAGCTAGTTGTGTGTTTCTAGGTAAGAAATTCTTCATCTGCAAAAATAAACTAAGAAATGCTTGTACTCCCAAACTATAACAAATCTGAAGTTGCATACTATATTAGACGTGTAAATTTCTCTTTTCATTTAGCGGAGCTTTTATCACCCAAAAGAGCAACAACTGGTAGACACCTATGATCTATGCAGAATATGCAGTCTAGCAGTAATACCTCATTGCACAATCTGTTGTCGCTACAGTCATAAAGAGCAGTACTTGACGTAAACAGGAAAGAACCTTCTCCACTCCAATTTGAGGCAGCCACTCTGCATGCATTTTCTGAAATGAGGATACATCACATGCCCATGATATGCAATCTGTTTAGCATAAGATAGATGCACACTGCAAAGTATCACAGCGAAACTAGTCTAGTTACTTTCTACCAGTTCATTGAGATGCAGAACTTTGCATTTTCCCTACAAAGCTAGTGTAATTCATTAACAATGGGAAAAAAATCCTACTAACCAAAGTGATGATGCACAGTGGTGTGTTGACATCAGAAAGAGGTTGGTGGCACCCATCTGCATATATTACTCGTAATAACAGATCCTTATTGCATAGAAGAACAGTTTCTGGTATAAATCATAAAATCTTAAGGGCCTGGTGGAGTTAGTTGTTCCAATCAGAGTGCACATCCAAAATGCAGTAGTTAACTAAAATAAAAAATTTGGCAGTATGAAGTCCCATAGCAATATGTACATATGTAGATGTATTAGAATCAAGATAAAATCACTTAATTTATTTACAAATAACCAAAAGACCAGAAAGTCCTGGCTCAACCATGTTACACCACACATTTCCCTCTGCTACTCCGTACAGCACTATGATACTGACATTGCCAGTATTAAATCTGACACATCCATTACTACAGATTAAATTACACTGCTACAGTGACCATCTCCATAATATCTGACCAGCCATTGTCTCGGATTGTCTACCAGCTTGATTCAATTTTAACGCCACCATCGTGGACCATACATACATACATCAACATGAAGGTCATTATGTCAATGTGTTCATCTTAACCAATGTTCACTATATGGTTCATCGTTCATGTGCCCTAAGGTTCATATCAGCAATTAAACTTCCATACTTCAAAGAATTCAGTTTCACGCGGATGTGAGATCTCAACCCAAACAGCGCAGACGTCAGGCAATGACCACAAACTGGAGATTGGTACCAAATCTACTGCATGGAGCCATAACTACAATCACACTTGCTTACCTCAAATCACCGGGGTAATCATCAGAACGAGATGGAGGAGCGCAGAAGATAACATATGGAGCCTTTTGAGAGATAGTGGATCCCTTCAAGGAGGGAATGATGCCAATATCGGTTAGCTCGCTGTGATGGTCTGTGCTTGCGGTCTGGCCATAAACTTTGCATCCTGGATGTTCCTATAGAAGACGAGGTCGAGTACTTAATTAGCCGAAACATGGTTATGTTAAACAGGTTGATGTCAGAAAGTGGTTCTTTAGCCACGGGTATTCATACTTTTAGCCACTTCTCGGCTACCAGTCGCCCAAGCACACCTGGGCCAACGATGAGTAAATCGTTCTGGGTAACAATGTCGGCACCGGGCATCGCGACCCCTGTATCTTGGGATACCCCTAGCAGCAACAAAGAAGAAAATGCAAAAGGTCACTTGGTTGCACACATCACTGTGGAAATAAATCGACATCTGGAGATAAAGAGAACGACTGTGGAAAGAACTCGACATCTGGAGATAAAAAGGACGACACTAGAGCCTCCATCGTTCATATATATAACCTTCAGCACCATAGTAGCTAGATAACTTAATTTACTTCACCAGGTACTGAAATATGTTCCTTGTCCCTTGATGACCCATTCCACCATGACTGGAGGCCATAAATTGCTTGCCGCGTACAGGTCGGGTGAAGTAACTACTACCTAATGTCGGCGCAAGCCCGACCTCGGAACCGAAGTACTCCAATGGGGTAAAAATGGGCATAGTGATGGTTATAACACTTGTAATTTGGAACTGACAGGGAATTTCAGAGCTGGACACAGCAGCTCAACAGTGTAGCTGGGGCGGGGTTGGAAACGGTTTGCTCTCCAATGGCACGGGACGGGCAGGTGAGTTAACGGAAGGCGGGCAGCGTTTTAAGGAACGGAAGGGGAAGAAGACAAGGGTCGGTGAGAGAGTTACCGAGGGAGGCAGCGGCGACGGGCGCGCGGCGGGCGAGCGAGAGGACCCGAGCTGGACGGCCGGCGGTGGGGGTGAGGGGCCTCGCGGAGGAGGGGCGGGAGGCGGCGGTGGCGGATGCGGGGAGACGTAGGGCTGGGGTCCGGGCGGGAACCACGGCGGCGGCGGCGACGGCGACATCCATATTGTCGTCGGCCGTCGTCGAGAGCTGGGATGGGGATGGAAATTGGATCGGTTGACGAGGATAATGGTGGCTACTTTGGGTTGGGCCGGGCCGGGTTGCCTGGATGTTGCCATGCCAAAAACGGAACTAGGGCCCAGGAGGATGCCATAGACTTAGGCCCTGTTTGTTTCATAAGTCCCAGGACTTTTTTAAGTCTCAACTTATAAGTCATAAGTCCCTACCTGTTTGTTTACAGAGACTTATAAGTCCCGAGTCCTTACCTGTTTATTTACAGGGACTTATAAGTTGATAAAACACTTGTTCACATAACCCTTGTTCATACAAACGAATTACAGAATAGTGACAACCGAAAATAACACTTGTTCATACAAACGATTAACACTTGTTCATAAGAACCTGAATAAGAGTGAGTACATAACAACTGAGATAAAAGAAATTACATAAGAAAACAACACTTGTCCATAACACTTGTTCATAAGAACAAAACGATTAACACCTCTCCAAAAGCAAAATCCTCATCTTCATCTTCAAAGCCTTCATTCTCATCGACATCTTCTGAAGATGCAGCAGTTGACGACACACGTTGCTTCCCCGCAGCTTTTCCTCTACTGCCGGCCGCCGACGACCCATGGGCTCGACCTCCACCGCGTCCGGTGACCTGCGACACGGTCCTCCCACGCCCTACCACGCCTCCCTCAACGGCAGCTGCGCCCGGGGCGACGAACGGACGCAGGTGAGAGCCGGCTCGGCCTCCTCCGTCCTGAGACACGGGCCTCCCACGACCAGGTCCAGTAGGAGGAAGACCATGGCCGGGGGACTGGTCGAAGAGGAGTTGCTGGTGCCCAACTCCGGGAAGTCGTCGACGTTGTGGTTGAGATCCAAGAATCCCATTTCCCTCCCGAGATTCCCCCCAGCGGATGAGCCCTGCGACGCCTGATGATGCGCGTGGAACTGAGACAAGAAGGGGATCCGGTCCTCCTCATCGTCGGCCATGGCGGCGGCGCTTCTGGGTACTGGGGGCGGCGGTGATTTTGGGTGCTGGGGGCAGCGGCGGAAGG
>NC_041382.1:17204832-17231812 GCF_002162155.2 Triticum dicoccoides
GTCTTAGAGACAGACAATTGAAACCCATTTGTCTCAAAAAAAAAAAACAATTCGACCAGGTCAGTTGAACTGACTGCCTCAAACAAAAGTTGAACCGATTGCCTATACATGTACTGTGCAATTTTCTCCAAATAAATAATAATATACACTTACAAAAGGACCAGGTTACCTTGTATTGTACTTCCTCTGTTCCAAATTACTCATCGCAAAAATGGATGTATCTAGAACTAAAATGCATCTAGATACATTCATATCTGCGACAAGTAATTTAGAACGGAGGGAGTACCTCGGAAAGTGTTCCCATGTGTTTACACCAAGGTTTTGGTTACTGAATGGGGCATTTTTACCGAGGGGGGGCCGGTAAACGTGGTTACCATGAAATTTCAAGAAAATTTTGAACAAATTTCTAACAAAATTTACAATTGAATTTTGAATTCAAATTCTTTCAAAATAGATATAGATATTACTTCAATTTATATTTATCATAAAAGAGCTACGAGCTCAGTGAAACGTTGTCTACGCGCATGCTGTGAGGTGCTGCCACACTTTACTACACATGAGCGTTTGAATTAAAAAAAATTCAAAAAAATTGCCCATTTATCCAGGGGGACTGAAATATGCAATAACCATGGTAAATCTCGAAATTTCAAGCGGTAACCAAAACCCTGGTTTACACACATGTTAGGGACTGGTTGCATCGATCGATACAAGTACACAAGCACAAAAGCTAAGCTAGATGCTTGACAGCATTTCAGTACCAAGGAAACAAACAGCCGAATACTGCTAACCCAAGCAACTACCCTGCTCCGTTTCCATCATCTCGGCCGTGCTAGAAGGGATTTGCGCGGCTCGAGATGAAGCAACCATCAATCAATCTATCTCTGTCGTGCCGCGTAACATGCTTCCCTCTGATTCGGATTCCACCATTCCTTCTCACCACACAATCTTTCCTAGCATGTTTCTTGCTCAAACATTGATGGGCTGACACAAAGCAAGACGCGCTGACGCGGCAGCATGATTGGCAGGCCCGTAGAGAAACTCAGAGCCGTCTTGCTTGCCTTCGTCCAATGGCTCGATGAAGAAACTTCAGTCCGAGGAATCACCTGCAGGGATCGCTTCCTACTCGAATCCGGCCACTACAAGAGAGAGCAGCCCCCGGTACCAAGAGGCGACGCTCTCCGTCTTGATCATCATGGCCGTGCTCGAGACGCGGGAGAGCCACATGAGACTCCACGCGGCTCGAGGGGAAGCAACCGTGTGCCCATCCATCCTCTGCGTAATGCCGGACATGCTTCTTTCAGCTCAGATTCTGCTCTTCATTTTCACCAAATATTGCAAAAAGATCACCAAACCACGACAAATCACCTGCAAATAAACAAAGCAAAAGCTTAGGTACATAAGGTGGCAAATCTTTAGTGTGACGACACAACATCTTTTTAAGCAAAACAACATACACAAGTGTCTTTTGTAGCCCCCCTGAAGTAGTTAGAGACTAGGGCCCTTCTAAATTCTACTACCTCTGTTTCTAAATGTAAGACGTTTTGGCAGTTCAAAATGAACTGCAAAAACATCTTGCATTTAGAAACAGAGGGTGCATAATATTAATAGCCCCCTTGACCTAATCGGTCATGCTCAAAACTCCATAGTTAACTTTAGTAAAACAACTACTCCCAACATACATCCCCGAGCAACATCTCTTTAATCTGATGCTTAATTAACCCCAACTTTAGTAAAACAACTACTCCCAACCAACATCTCCTCAATCTGATGCTTAACTAACCCCCAACCTTTCTTAAAAAAGCAACAAGAAAATCATCCAGCCCTGGTGTTGAACTGGTTTTCAAACTCCTAATAACATGTCAATCTCATATAATGAACGAGGTTGGAGCAGTAAATCCTAAATAATTAAATAGGCGATCCCCACTAATCTATTTCTCTCAACATGCAAACATGCATGTGAAAATTTCGATTCTTCTATGCTACTTGTGTCCAATAAATATTTTACAAAACTATACAACAAGCAAATACAATAAACCATTTGTATGTTCAGTTTTGATACTGATATTATTAAGCCAAATACTCATGTTACAATCAAACATCATTGAAACATATTTTATTGCAACCAATACCCGCATCAATGTGCGGGGTATCATCCAGTTATTATCAATGTGAGACACAATTATAACAGGCAGCCAGGCTCCCCCTTTTCTTAATTTAAGCACTCATTTCTTGTGAAATCTTCACCTTCCGTGCAACAATGAATGAGTTGAACACCTCATCGCCTGCAGGGTGGTGCACGGCCAGCACTTGGAACCCGCCGCGCCCGATATCATCCAGCTCCACTACAGGATACAGGAACGCTCGTGCCCCGTGCGCACTTCGCGCGACGAGCACCGCCCCATCTGCCATGTGCTTCCCCAAGTGCGCTACGGCATCGGCCTTCTCCTCAGACGTCATTCCCACGAGCGCCGCCAGGAAGACCACATCATACGCACCGAGCTCAGACGTGAGGTCCGCGACTTCGGCTGTGTGGAACACCATGCGAGAGCGCACGTCCTCATCCGCCGCGCGAACCAGCTTCATCGCCCGGCCATTGGCCACGCTGCACCGGTCGTAGTTGTCGAACCGGGTGTCCGGCAGGTGGTACGTCGCGAGGAAGAGCGAGCTGAATGGCAGCGGTCCCGACCCGATGAACGCCACGCGGGCCGGGGCTGCCACGTGACCGGCCAGAAGGTCGTGCTCGAGCTTGCTCAGGTTGATGTAGTTGTCGAAGTAAGGGAAGCGGCCGAGGTGGTCGAGCGGGTTGTCCAAGGCGGTGAGCATGTCGGAGTAGTGCGCCTCGAGCAGCCCCTCGGCGGCCGAGCAGAGGCGGATGAGGTCCTGCCGCATCTCCTGCGCCTCCGGGCCGAGCTTGGTCACGTCCACCGGGCTAGATGGGACGCACGCCGCGACCAGCTCGGTGAAGAGCGCGTCGACTTGAGGGGACGGGCTTAGCGACGGGAGCTTGGAGATGGCAGCGTGGAGACTGGTGATCTTCTCGACCAGAGCAGCCACCTTGCTGTTTTCGGCCTCCATGTCACTTGATTGACAAGCAGGTATGGGTGATGTTGCAGTGCTGTTCTACAAAAAAAAATGTAGACTGTAGTGCTATGATGGAACTGATGGAATTGCAATTGATTGATCAGTTTGATGAGCTCTGGAGAGTGAGGGGTGGTATGTAGCATGAAAATCGTATGCGTGGCGCGCTTCATGCTTGCACAGACGTGACGGCCTGTTTCGTGCCTCTAAATCTAATTTCCGACATGAGTCATTGCATCTCGCTGACCAGCTCATGATTTGGTAGCTAGCTTGACAATATACTAAATTCGGAATGAGGGGATAGGTGGATAAGTTTAGTCCCTGGCATGTGCCTACGGGCCAACCTCTGTTGAATAGTCACTATAGGATCTGAAGAAAAATGGCAGAATAGAGTTGTTCTTTACTAAACAAATTAGGATCTTTCTCTACCAAATTAGAGTGCACAGTCATTTTTCTATTGATGTTCCCAGAAATTCAGAAATTCAGTTCACTAGGGAACACCTTAAGTTGAATGTGATTTTCTTTTGTCTAAATCAGTAGATCTAGCCTCTATGTGAATCTCAATATAGAGACAGTGGACGGTGGGAAACCGACTGAACTGGCGATGCGGGGCTGAAAAAAGTTTCAGTGGCACTGACCTTGCCCGTAGCAGCCGGCCGGCCGGCGTCTGCTCCCGCTCCACCGCGAGCCCCCTTCAGCCTTTCGCGGCCGCACGAGTCTCTCTCCGGCGTGGGGGGAGGACGGCGAAGTTCCCGGGCTCCCGAAGCGGATGAGGGCACCGGCTGCGTCGCGGCCGGCCGGTGCGGCGGGATGACTCTGCCGCCTGCAGCGGGGAAGCGAAGCAAGGAGGATGGTGCGGGGAGGCGTCCGGAGCTCCCTCGCGCTGCAGGTGGTGGCCGGAGTTCAGATCGGGAGGGCTTCTTTGGCTGGAGACCGGAGAGAGGAATGGGGGAGACGAGAAACCGAGCTTGACGAAAGCCGCATCGTGTATGTTTTTTCTTTTGATTGAGGGAATATTATCATTCCAGGAGTTGGGCTGGATTGTTCTAGAAAGGAGTTGGGCTGGATGGGCTAGGCTATGGTTTGCCACAGCCACCGCAGCAGCCGGCATAATTTTGCCAATATGCATGCTATGGGTCTGTGTAAGTTGCATAGAGAGGTTCCATCAAATATTGCACTTTCTTTATAAAAGAATGTTAAGGCTCTGTTTGGTTCAGCTTTTATCAACGGATTTCGCTGCCGCGCAGCAGAATCTGAACCAAATGGTGAATCCAGCAGAATCCGATTTCAGAAATCCATTGCTAAAATATGAACCAAAAGCGAAAGCAGCCCAGGACGTGTTTTCTAAAATCTGATTCCGCTGCGGGCCAAAATTTGAAAAAGTTGCGTCAGCTGGTTTGCCAAATGACCTACATCTTTTTCACATCAGATTTTTCACAACTGTTTTTTCACATCAGATTTTTCACACATGCTTTTAGAAATCCACAGCCGAACTAAACAGGGCCTAAATCTCCCGGCCTCTACATCAATCGATGCATACAACCATTTTTATTAATTATTCAATAAATGTCTAACAAGAACATACATCAAGTCATCCGAAGCAACCACTCACACCTACAAACTCGATAAATACGGAGTGCTCTCACTCCTCATATCTAAAATCGGCGGCGGCGGCGATCCATCCACATAACGTATCGGAACCAACAGCCGATGCAGCAGACCTAAAGCGTACATCCCATGCACACGTTTTAGAAGTCGCCATCATCATCGGACCGCTGACCCGTCTTCACGAGAGAGATCCGCATCATCCTTGCCAGTCTGGCCATCTGTTGACGCCACCACCGACGTCCAACAACACCACCGGCCTGCGCTCGTCCATCCAGACGCGAAGACTCTGGAAGATTTGTCATGTGTAGTACCTGTTGGGGTACGCAGTAATTTCAAAAAAAAACCTACGCACACGCAAGATCTATCTAGGTGATGCATAGCAACGAGAGGGGAAGAGTGTTGTCCACGTACCCTCGTAGACCGTAAGCGGAAGCGTTATGACAACGTGGTTGATGTAGTCTACATCTTCACGATCCGACCGATCCTAGCACCCAAGGTACGACATCTCCGCATCTGCACACGTTCATCTCGGTGATGTCTCGCGAACTCTAGATCCAGCTGACTGTCGAGGGAGAGTTTCGTCAACACGACGGCGTGATGACAGTGATGATGAAGCTACCGGCGCAGTGCTTCGCCTAAGCACTGCAACGATATAACCGAGGTGAAAATCTGTGGAGGGGGCACCGCACACGGCTAAACAATCAACTTGTGTGTCTATGGGGTGCCCCCCTCCCCCATATATAAAGGAATGGAAGGGGGGAAGGGCCGGCCCCTCTATGGTGCGCGCAAGGGGAGTCCTACTCCTACCAGGAGTATGATTCCCCCCCCCCCTCCCTCCTCCCTAGTTGGATTAGGAGAGGAAGGAAGGGAGAGAGAGGGAAGGAAAGGGGGCTGGCTAGGGCTGCAAACGAGTCGAGCTCGAGCGAGTTAGAGTTGGCTCAGCTCAACTCATATGAAAATTCGAGCGAGCTCAAACTAAACGAAGCTCATGATCGAGCTGTAGAACATGACTCGTATTAACGATCTCGAGTCGATCTCGAGCTAGTTTCCAGCTAAATGAGATGGTAAAAAATATAAATCTATGGATGAACAACGAAAAAACTAAGGTGAATATGCTGGGAACCTTTGCCAATAATATAGGATATTTAACACATAGTCGACCACGTGCAATAATTAGGCCTAAATCTTCTCTGCACTTAATTAAGTTTTCATGTTTATTGTAAATAAAATGGAGAAAAATTATGGACAACATATATGGTAATAAATTATCTTATTTCCATTTAATACATGACATGATCATTTAACATAATGATATTTTGTTGAGCTATCGAGCTAAAATCGAGCGAGCCAACATTGACTCAAGATCGGCTCGTTTCTCGGTCGAGCTACATAAAATGTTCAAACTCAGCTCGTTTCTTTTTGAGTCGATCTCGAGTCGATCTCGAGCGGCTCACGAGCCGCGAGCTTTTCTTGCAGCCCTAGGGCCGGCCCCCCACCCAATTCAGATTGGGCTTGGGAGGGGGGGCCTCCTAGGCTCCCTTCTCCTCTCTCTCACTATGGTCCAATAAGGCTCATATACTTTCCAGGGGGTTCCGGTAACCTCCCGGTACTCCGGTATATGCCCGACCTCATTCGGAACCATTCCGATGTCCAAACATATGCTTTCAATACATCGATCTTTATGTCTCGACCATTTCGAGACTCCTCGTTATGTCCGTGATCATATTCGGGACTCTGAACTACCTTCGGTGTATCAAAACACATAAACTCATAATACCGGTCGTCACCAAACGTTGAGCGTGTGGACCCTACGGGTTCGAGAACTATGTAGACATGACCGAGACTCATTTTTGGTCAATAATCAATAGCGGAACCTAGATGTTCATATTGGTTCCTACATATTCTACGAAGATCTTTATCGGTCAAACCGCATAACAACATACGTTGTTTCCTTTGTCATGGTATGTTACTTGCCCGAGATTCGATCCTCGGTATCTCAATACCTAGTTCAATCTCGTTACTGGCAAGTCTCTTTACTCGTTATGTAATGCAACATCTCGTAACTAACTCATTAGTCATATTGCTTTCAAGGCTTATAGTGATGTGCATTACCAAGAGGGCCCAGAGATAACTCTCCGATACACGGAGTGACAAATCTTAATCTCGATCTATGTCAACTCAACAAACACCATTGAAGACACCTGTAGAGCATCTTTATAGTCAACCAGTTACGTTGTGACGTTTGATAGCACACTAAGTGTTCCTCCTGTATTCGGGAGTTGCATAATCTCTAGTCATAAGAACATGTATAAGTTATGGAGAAAGCAATAGCAGTAAACTAAACGATCAAAGTGCTAAGCTAGCGGATGGATCAAGTCAATCACATCATTTTTTAATGATGTGATCTCGTTTATCAAATGACAACTCTTTGTCCATGGCTAGGAAACTTAACTATCTTTAATCAACAAGCTAGTCAGGTAGAGGCATATTAGTGACACTCTGTTTGTCTATGTATTCACACATGTACTAAGTTTCCGGTTAATACAATTCTAGCATGAATAATAAACATTTATCATGATATAAGGAAATATAAATTACAACTTTATTATTGTCTCTAGGGCATATTTCCTTCAGTATCTGCCGACCAAACATGACCAGCATTTTGGGTACCGAACGAAATTCCGAGATCTCGCACGATTACCACTCCCCCTTGAGAAACGCTCATATCGAGCAAAAAATCTCAAATATTTTGAAATCAAACGCTCACAGTTATAGTTAAATAGGGTCAATCTCTTTTGCAACAATAGAACTGGTGGCTGGGTCATCCTATCCTCAACAACGAGCCGCGGGTTCGACTCTTGCCCTCATTCTTTTTTTATTTCTTTCTGAGGATGCAAAAGTTGGAAAATGCTGTGATATACAAGAGTTAGACACGTATCTATATCGACTTTTTTTCGATATTTTATGGTTACCATGGTAACCGCAAATTCCTGTGCCCCTCGAGAAAAAGGTTCACCCGGGATCCAAAACGACATGACACAGCATAGTACCTATCGGTCAGGCATGACTTGACATCTTCACCGAAGCTTCATGTAAGACGAAGCCGCTCCACCTAATGCCTGTGTATTCTAGTGTTGCTTCACAAATGACTCAAAAGAGAGAAATAACACCGCAGTACCGTCATCATCCGATCACAATCACAGACCGGGAACCAGCAAAGCCCCAAGAATGCTTGCACAATTTAAGTTCCAAATTAAACACGGCACATATTTATTATATATAGTTGCAGAATAAGTACTGTTTTCTAGTAACAGGATAATCTTGTTGTCTTGTCTTTGTAGCTACACCAACCCCGTCCGCGTCTTCATCAAGCATTAACTAATTTATGAACCAAGCGTGGCTGATGGATCAATACGTGGTCCATTTCAACAAGTTATGAGGGTGGACATGGTCATGTGCAGTGCAGTGCGGTGATGAAGAGGATAAGGGACGAAAATTCTTCTCAAGAGGCGTGCATGGAAATTTCTGCGCATGTGCAATAATGAAGAGGATGCATGATAGGCGAAGCTTCTTCCGGCCAGCCGCCGTGCTCCAGAATTCAATGGCCAAGACTCAAGAGACAAGGCTAGTGCAGGATTAAATTGTTCCATAAAATGGCGGCACTCGGTGCCTCGGCTCATTCATCCGCGGTAGCCAGCAAAGCAACCATGTCCACGGTGAGAGCGCCGCGTGCGACGGCCATCCTGGCCGCCGTCCTGGCGGCGGCAGCCGCGGTCACGCCGGCCACGGCCCAGCAGTGCGGGTCGCAAGCCGGCGGCGCGACGTGCGCTGACTGCCTGTGCTGCAGCCAGTTCGGGTTCTGCGGCAGCACCTCCGAATACTGCGGCGCCGGCTGCCAGAGCCAGTGCAGCGGCTGCGGCGGCGGGGTGGCGTCCATCGTGTCCGGGGACCTCTTCGAGCGGTTCCTGCTCCATCGCAACGACGCGGCGTGCCTGGCCCGCGGGTTCTACACGTACGACGCCTTCCTGGCCGCCGCCGGCGCCTTCCCGGCCTTCGGCACCACCGGAGACCTGGACACGCGGAAGCGGGAGGTGGCGGCCTTCTTCGGCCAGACCTCGCACGAGACCACCGGCGGGTGGCCCACCGCGCCCGACGGCCCCTTCTCGTGGGGCTACTGCTTCAAGCAGGAGCAGGGCTCGCCGCCGAGCTACTGCGACCAGAGCGCCGACTGGCCGTGCGCACCCGGCAAGCAGTACTATGGCCGCGGCCCCATCCAGCTCACCCAGTAAGCACCCACAAAACTCTCTTCTTCATGTACTAACTCAAAGTTTCTGAGTTTTAACCTAATAAACATAAAAAATTACCAACATCCGTGATAGTATCATCGGCGTAATTAGATCAATGATAAAGCATATTTTCATATGTCATTGTTTGGATTTTGGTAAAAAAAATATGAAAAATGTCGTATTTATTGATGGCATGTTTGTTTCATGCTGGATTGGTTCAGCAACTACAACTACGGACCGGCGGGCCGCGCAATCGGGGTGGACCTGCTGAACAATCCGGACCTGGTGGCCACAGACCCGATAGTGGCGTTCAAGACGGCGATATGGTTCTGGATGACGACGCAGTCCAACAAGCCGTCGTGCCATGATGTGATCACGGGGCTGTGGGCTCCGACCGCCAGGGATAGCGCAGCCGGACGGGTACCCGGGTACGGTGTCATCACCAACGTCATCAACGGCGGGATAGAATGCGGCATGGGGCAGAACGACAAGGTGGCCGATCGGATCGGGTTCTACAAGCGCTATTGTGACATCTTCGGCATCGGCTACGGAGATAACCTCGACTGCTACAACCAATTGTCGTTCAACATTGGGCTCGCAGTACAGTGAGACAGTAAGACTATGGGTCCTCGATCTATGCATGTGTGGATGTGATCACACATAAATAAACAATCTTGGGAAGTACTTTTTATGACCAAATAAATGGATGACGAGACCTCCCACATGTGTAATAGTACATTTTTGTCGATGAACCCAAAGGAATCACCTTTATTAAAAATATATTCAAGTAGTTTATGCAGAAACGTCTGCAAAAATATACATCTCCTTCGGTTCATACTCGCTTGTCTCGATGGACTGATATTTCGTACCCGCTCTGTCCCAAAATAAAATAAACGGCTCATCACTTATTTTGAGACAGACCGAGTATATTCTAGTAATTTTGCTAATAAATTGACGGGCATTTAGAGCAGAAATGGTTTTACTTGCCCATTTATCAGTTATGCTACCGGTTGTGTCCCACTACTCGGTTTTATCACTAGAAATTTCAACTGCTCAAAAATGCCATCGTTTCATTAGACACATGCTCAAAAATGCCACTAAACACCATTATTGTGATCTCAAATCTCTTTTGTCATGTTATAATGACATAAATACCTATGAACCAACATGCCAGTTCTTCCTCTATCTCACTACAATAAAGTATGGGGCCCACTTGATCCCAACAGCGTTCTTATTTTCCCGTAAAATTATTTGCTTGGTTACTCCTGACAAGTGGGGCCACACATATCATTGTGAGATAGAGAGAACTGACATGCGGGTCTAGACTTATTTTTGTCATAGAACATGGTCAACGGGTTTGACGTAAAAATAACAATGTCTAATGGCATTTTTGAGCAAACATCTAATAGAACGATGGCATTTTTGAGATATCTAATGGCATTTTTGAGCAAGAATCTCACGGATTGATGGTATTTTTAAGCAGTTGTAACTTCTAATGACAAAACTGAGTAGTGGGACACAACTATTTGTTACTATCTAGCTAGCTAGTCAGATTTCAGTTATGTGGTGGAATTATTATATTTGACATGCAGGTTCCAAACTACTTTTTGTTAACAGAGAAAGGCGTCAACAGTGCCATATATTTCAGCTCCTAGGCAGAATACAGAGTGAGAGTACATAACCCTGCTGGGGAGAAAGAAGAAGAGTTTGAATTACAGGGCATGGCCTATACACCTATGAGCTAAGCAAAGATAACTGGCAGAAGATCCAATCAAAAGGATTACAACCTGAAGAGTACACCACAACCTGAAGAGTACAGCACAGAGGAACACCACCGGATTACAACCTGCAAGGTCACTGCTCTTGCAAATGCTGTTTTAAAAGATAAGAGACCTGATAGTATTTTAGCTGCAACTGGAGGCCTGAATCCTGAACAACATGAGTACAAAAGCCCGGGCAGTCCAGAGTAACAAGTTTTGGAATGAAACGACCGCAAGATTGCCTATGAGCTTGGCTGTAGCATGCAAAACGACAAGTTCTGTCGAAGAGTTCAACACCTGGTGAGCACAATGCTGTGCAATTCCATTCAAACTCCTGGATATATGGAATATACTTGGGTCCCCTCTGTTAAGATTGCAACGGTAGGCCGCTAAATTTTGCCACGTCCCAGCGAGAGGAAGGGGCGTTGATGTTGTTGAGTGCAGCAAGCGTGGCCAATGAAAGATTATCTGTGAGAAAGGTGACCTGTTGCACTTCGAGCTTTGCCGCCACAACCGCTGCAAAGGGCAGCGCACCAGCCTCTGCTATTAATGGTGACGGAGCAAGGTCCATGGAAGCTTGTATCATAATCTCTACCCTGCCTTGATCCCTTGAGATCCGAACAAAGACTCCAATACCTATAGCTGAGAGAGTAGATCTTCCTGGAATCTTGGTGTTCTTCCAAAAGGCATCAGAAAAGAATTTGTTGCCTGCAATTATTAGATCAGAAGAAATAGTAGTACCCTGAGCAGAACAGGGACTGGAATCTTGTCTATGACTCGTATGCCAAGTATGAGAGGGAGGTACAGAATCATCTTCTTGTAGCGTTTGCTGAAGTAATACCAAGCTTCATCTCGTGTACCTTGTGAGGAAGAGACTTCCTTCTTTGAAAAAGAGTGTCATTTCTTGTTTTCCAAATGCTCCACAGGAATGTAAATAGATTAGCCAGAGAAGCATAAGGACGGCCATAGAAAGAATATGAAGAACGATATCATGCATAGTGTAAAAGTTGCTACTAAGAATCTCAGAATTTAAATACCAAGGGTGAGAGAACCAGGCCGATTTAGCAAAAGGACATAGAAAAACATAGATGTAGTCCATCTTCAAGAAGATCACACCTGCAACAGTTCTTAGCAATATGAATTGAGTAATTACCTGCTCGCATACCAGTAGGAAGTGCTTTTCTAAGCAGTCTCCATGCAAATGTTTGGGTTCTGGGGGCCAAATTCTTGAGTTTCAAAACCTGCTTAAGAATGTTTAAAACCTGCAGAGGAGGGGGTGTGGGCCTATGGTTGGGAGTGATCTAAAGTTCAAGTACGCAAAATTTATAGGAGCTATTTGTGTTGCATTTGGTTGTAGGAGTTAAGTCCCAACAGAGGATGTCTGGACTGTTATCTTGAATGATATGAATGTTCATATGATAGAAGCAGTAGGTTGAGCAAAGAGCCGATGAATGAGAGCATGGTTCCACTGTTTCTGCTGAGGAAGGCATAAATCTTTAATCATGGGAGGATAAACAATCTGGGATTGTTGAATAATCAAATGATTGTACATATCTGACAAAGCAGAGCACCAAGGGGTGCTCCACACTGATATATTGCATTGGGTGTGTCCACAAAAACTATGACATTTAAGCTTAGGCATAATTTTAAGAATAGAAGACCAAACACCAGATTTTGGAATAGAGGAGCTAGCCAACCAAATAGAAGAGTCAGGGAAGCATTTGGCCTTGAGGATCAAGTGAAGATGAGAGGAAGGAGCTTCGACAATTCTCCATGCCGCAGTAAGAATTAAAAGCTTGATTCATAGCCTGCAAGTTCCTAATTCACATCCTGTGTGCTGTCCTTTCCCCAAATCCAGAGGAGTTTATGGTGGGGGCAATATTAATGGCGATGCTCGTACCAAAGCTGGTGGAGCAGGAAATGTCGGAGATGGAGGAGTTTGTTGTTCCACTAACAAGGAAGAGAGAGGCGTGTGCACAATTTAGATGTCCCGACACTCTCCTCGCTCCCCTCGATGCTCAACGACGGGGTAATGAGATACTCCCTCGTGTGACCGACTTGCCCCCCACCTTGGGAAGGCCCTCGATGAAGTCCAAGGAGATATCCGCCCAAACCTGAGACGGCACCTCCAAGGGCTGAAGGAGCCCCGCCGGCCTCAGGGTCTCTGTCTTGTTGCGCTGGCAAGTCTGACAAGATCGAACCCAGTCGCGGACCAGGGCACGATTGCCAGGGATGTAGAAGTCGGCGCGAAGACGATGGAGGGTTTTCTGCACACGCTCATGGCCCGCCGAGTGGGCGAGCTGCAAAACCTGGTGACGGAGATCATCATGCCCCGGAACAAAGATCCGGCGCCCATGGAGGAGCCGTCCGTCAGAGAAGCGCCAGGGCTCCTCCAAGTCGCCGGCCGCGAGCTGCTGCTGAAGAAGTGCGGCGTCATCTGCCGTCGCAGTGGCGCGTCGAATGTCGGTGAAGAGACCGAACGATGGCCCGGAGCGGATGCACAAGGCCGTCCCGGCGGACGCATCGGCGGGTGGCGCGAGGTCGGAATCGCGACGGGACAGCGCGTCGGCCACGGTGTTAAGACGGCCCGGCCGATACTCGACGGAGAAGTCGAAGCCGAAGAGTTTGCTGATCCACTGGTGCTGCGGAACTGTCGACAGCCGTTGATCCAGCAAGAACTTCGGGCTGTAGTGGTTCGTGCGAATGTGGAAGGTCCGCCCCCACAAGTATGGCCGCCAATGACGCACGGCCTGGACGAGGCCAATGAGCTCCCGCTCGTAAGCTACCAACTTAAGATGGCGCGGAGCGAAAGGCCGGCTGAAGAAAGCGAGGGGCCCATCGCCCTGATGAAGTACGGCGCCGAACCCGGCGCCCGAGGCATCACAGTCCACCACGAACAGGCGGTCGAAGTCGGGCATCTGGAGGACGGGGCCTGTCGTGAGGG
The DNA here is from genome assembly GCF_002162155.2 of Triticum dicoccoides. Taxonomy (NCBI): domain Eukaryota; kingdom Viridiplantae; phylum Streptophyta; class Magnoliopsida; order Poales; family Poaceae; genus Triticum; species Triticum dicoccoides. The sequence continues at coordinate 17,218,509 of NC_041382.1, forward strand.
CCCCCTTGAGGGCCTCGAACGCCGTTGTCGCCTCGTCGTCCCAGGCGAAGGCATCGCGGCGAAGCAACCGCGTGAGGGGCGCCGCGATGAGTCCGAACTCCCGGATAAATTTCCGGTAGTAGCCGGCGAGTCCGAGGAACCCGCGGAGAGCCCGCGGCGAGTGAGGCGTCGGCCAGGCGGAGACGGCCGCCACCTTATCGGCGTCCATAGCCACCTCGTCGGCCGAGATGACATGGCCGAGGTAGGCGACGGTAGGCGTCCCGAACGAGCACTTCGAGCGCTTAAGGTGGAGGTGGTGCGCCCGAAGCTCGTTGAAGACGATGGCGACGTGCTGGAGATGTTCAGCCCAGGTGGCGCTATAGATAAGAATGTCATCAAAGAAAACAAGCACAAACCGCCGTAAGTAGGGTCGAAGGACGTCGTTCATCAGGGCCTGGAACATCGCCGGGGCGTTGGCGAGGCCGAAAGGCATCACCAAGAACTTGAAGTGGCCATGGTGGGTGCGAAACGCCGTCTTGGCGATGTCGTCCGGATGCATGCGCACCTGATGATAGCCCGACCGGAGATCGAGCTTGGTGAAGAAGCGTGCCCCATGGAGCTCATCCAAGAGCTCGTCGACCACCGGTATAGGGAACTTGTCCTTGAGCGTGAGTGCGTTGAGGGCGCGGTAGTCGATGCAGAAGCGCGATGTGCCGTCTGACTTACGGACGAGAAGCACCGGCGCCGTGAAGGGCGACGTGGAGATCCAGATGATGCCTGCGGCGAGCATCAGGGCACACTGGCGCTTCAACTCATCCTTCTGCAGCTGGGGGTAGCGGTAGGGCCGTACCGCCACCGGAGTGGAGCCTGGTACGAGGTGAATGTGATGGTCGTACACCCGGGCAGGTGGAAGACCCCGTGGATCGTCGAAGAGGTCGTTGTGCTGCTGCAGAAGAGAATCCAGCAGGGGGTGCTCGGCCTCCGAGGACGCGGCAGCCAGCTGGAGGTGTGGCACGGCAGGCGCGGCGCCCCCAATGCCCTCCCACCGGATGCGGCGGCCCTACCGCCAGAAAGTCATCGTGAGCGCGTCGAAATCCCACAGGATGGGGCCGAGGGTCCGGAGAAAGTCCACCCCGAGGATGAAGTCGAAGCAGCCCAGATCGATCCCTGCACAGGTGATGGAAAAGTGTTCGCCGCCGATGGAGATGGGAACGTCGCGGGCTAGCCCATGGCACCGGAGGCGATCGCCGTTCGCCACTGTGATCCGCAGGCGCTCCCCGCCCGTCGTCGGGAGGGCTAGCCGACGCATGGTCGACTCGGGCAGAAAGTTGTGTGTGGAGCCCGTATCCAGCAGGGCCACCAGTCGCTCGCCATGGATCGTCATGGGCAGCAGCATGGTCCGCTCACCCCGGATGCCGGCCAGGGCGTGAAGGGAGACGACGCACGCCATCGCTGCGGAATCCGCGGCAGCGTCCTCGGTCGCCGCAGGCAGATGTAACGGATCGGGCGAGTCGTCCTCCTCGGTGTAGTCGACCGTCTCTAAATAAAAGAGGCGGGGCAGACATGGGTCGGCGTGTAGGGCTCATCGCAGTTGAAGCAGAGACCTTGACGGCGATGCTCCTGCTGCTCGGCCGGTGACAGCCGATGGAAGGGCCGTGTGGCGGCCGGGGGTGTGGCCGTCGCGGCTGGGAGAGGCCGACCCGGGGCTGAGGAAGTCGGTGCTGGCCGACTGGGCTGGCGGCCGCTCCGTCCGAGTGGCTGCTGCAGTGCCTGGGCCTGCTGCTCGAAGGCCCGGGCATAGTACATGGCCGTCTGGAGGTCGGGGGGATCCCGGAGCTCGACGTCCACTCGGATATGGTCCGGCAGACCGCCCATAAAGAGCTCGGCGCACTGGGTCGCGGAGACGCCCGACACGTGGCACGCCAGGGCCTGGAAGCGGTCGGCGTAGTCCTGCATCGTAGATGTGAACAGTAAACGGCCGAGGGCCGCCAGTCGGCTCCCGCGAATAGGAGGCCCAAAACGGAGGAGACAGAGCTCCCGGAAGCGCTCCCAAGGTGGCATGCTGCCCTCGTCCTGCTCGAGGGCGTAGTACCAGGTCTGCGCTGTGCCTCGAATATGATAGGACGCGAGCCAGGTACGATCCGAAGCGAGCGTCCGCTGCCCTCGAAAGAACTGCTCACACTGGTTGAGCCAGTTGAGGGGGTCCTCCGTGCCCTCGTAGGTGGCGAAGTCCAGTTTGGCGAAGCGAGGGGGTGTTGGCCCGCCGTGCCCGGGGGCGGCCGCAGGCGCCGCCGGCGCGTATGCTGGGTCCAGAAGCGCCGGGGCGTAGTTCGCCGAGCTGGAGGGGTGATCAAACCGCAGGGAGGGCGTCGGGTGTTCCGGCGCCGTGGAGTAGACCGGGCCCGGAGACGAGCCGGTCGCCCAAGCGGGGATCGGCGATGGTGACGGTGGAAACTGCACCTGGTGCAGGGGCCGACCCGTAGCCCTAGGCGCGGGTGGTGGTACTGTCAATGGCGGCGGCGCCTGGTGGAGCTGCTGCACCGGCGCCTGCGGTGTGGGGGGCGGCGGTGGCGCCGGAAGAAGCTGCTGGGTCGGGCCCCCCAGCGGCGCGGTGAAGGCCAGCCATGCTGGCCACGGCTGTCCCGCAGCCGAGTAGTGCGGCAGCAGCAGCGGCGGCTGGGACGCCCCTCCGTAGGGCGCCTGGAAGGCCGGGGCGGGCCACTGTAGCGGCGGCGGCCCGTAGGAGGTGGTGCCGGCGCTCGGTGGCGGGGGCTGGTTCCTGGCGAGGTAGAGGGTAATACCCCGGACCGCCTGCACAAGCTCCCGCAGGGTGACCGACACCTCCTCGGGCGAGAGGAGCGGAGGCGGGTCCGCCGTGATGGTGATGGGCGCTGTCGCGGCGGGGATGGTGGTGCCGGATGCGATCTCCGCCATCACGGTGGAAGTGACCGGCGGCAGCGAGAGCGGGGTGGAGGTGGATGGTAGCGGCGGCGGTGATGGAGATTGTGACATGATCGGCCTGGTGTCTCTGGATACCAAATTGGTAGGACTGCATAGGTTGTAGGGGCAAGGAGGGAGTAGACGCGGCGAAGAACGGGCGCGCCGGCGGCAGGGCGCCGTCGCGACTAGGGTTGAAGGCGGCGGCGGCTTGGCTGCGGCGGCTAGGGTTTTCGGCTCCTCTAGGAGCCGGCAACAAAAGATAATAATAGTCTTTATTGCTTGCCTCAAAACGATGTCTTACATGAGTATTTGTAACTTTAGCCTAAGATAACTTTCCTAAGATAACTTGCCTAAGATAACCTGTGGGGCAAGCCCCTAATACTAATGCCCGATGGGCCTCTTTCTAGAATAGACCAAGCCGGTCATAACATCTTTGCCGACCCCCACGTCGCCTAGCTCTGGCGACACGAGGGTAGAAACCCTAGCGCCGCCACAGTCCCCGCCCCCTCCCCCACCTGTCTCGCCGCCGCCAGAGGGCGCTCGTCGGCGAAGCCCGGGCCGGCCCCGAGGAAGGCGGCGGCGGGGCGTTATCCCTGGCCAGTCTGGCGCGTCGAGAGGGGAGATCCGACGGCGCCCTCTGGAGCCTGGGATCTGTGCGCCTGGCTGCGTCTCACGCCTGGTGCGCGCGCCCTTGGCTGTGCGTCGATGGGGGTGGGCGCGGCCACGGCTGCGGGGATGCCCCGGGATGGTAGCGGCAGGGACCGCTCCCTTTCGGTGGTGTCCGGATCTGAGGTGGCGGCCTCGCTGGTGCGGACGGCCCTCCCCCGGCGGCGCGAAGTGTTCGTCGGTGAGGTAGGCCGGTTCCCCTCGGCTACGCGGGCAGCGAGGTCCCGTGGGCGCAGGTCTTGGCGCATGGAGGCCCCGGGCTCCCCGCGTCAGATCGGAGGCGATCCTGGTCCGCTCGTGATGCATGACCTCCGGCCGGCCTAGATCTCCGGCGTACTCGCGCCTGCGGATGTCGTGGCTGGCTCGGAGGTGGCGGCAGGGTGCTTGGCCGGGGGAAACCCTTGGCCGCCGGTGGCGGGCACTGCGTCGATGGCGTCCCGGACGCCATTCCCTCCTTGGTGGCGGCGCCGAGGCTAAACATCCCCTGCCTCCCCCCTTCCCCTGCGCCCGGGTGAAAACCCTAGCCCCGGTGGCTAAGCGGCGGCGGCGCCACAGCGCCGTCACCTTCTTGAAGGCGCCGACTTGGGCATGGGGATGCTGGGTGTGTATTGCGAGCTTGTCTGGTTCCTGGTGGCGGCCCTTCCGGCCGTGTCTCCGATGGGGACCTCGCCCTTCCTCACCCTGTACATGCCGTGGTGGAGCGGTACTTCATCTCACTCATTCATGGCGGCGAGGATCGGCGGCATGGCGCTGTGGAGGCTCGCCGCCCGATTCGCGAAGATGGACTCGCGCAGGCGGAGGTTGCTGTCTGGCGTCATGGTGATGTCGATGGCAGAGTGGCCACACAAGGTAGAAGCCTCAATATGATCTGAAGATGGACATGCGGAAGATGGTGGCGACGACACACGAGTGCGTCTGACCGGATTGTGCCCCAGACCCGGTATGTGGCTCGGCTGGGGCTTCTGAATATGTTTCGGTTTTCGGCTTTTTGATGTTAGGCTTAGGTGAGTGGTTTGGGTAGTGGCCCAGCTAGCACCCCTTCATCATTTTGGATAGGAGTAGTAGCATGTGTTGCCAAGATGGTGGATTTAGGCTTATTGTTGTAATACTTTGTAAGGTCCTCGAGAATAACCAATAAAGTGGCCGTATGCATCTCCCAGATGCAGAGGCCGGGGTCATCCTCCTTTTCTAAAAAAAAAGTGTGCTTCTAGCTTTTGCCTTAAGTCAAAGTTTTAAAATTTTGACCAACTTTATAAAGAAAAGTAGCAGCATTTATAGCACCAAAATTCATACCTCTAGATCCGTTTTGAAATGTACTTTTAAAATATATCAATTTGATGTTATATATGTTACTACTCTTTTCTAAAAAGTTGATCAAAATTTTAAAACTTCTACTTAAACAGAAGGTAAAAGTACACTTATTCGCGGACAGAGAGGTAGTGCTTATCTCCGACATGGGTGTCATCGCTAGAGTGGTGACATGGGTGTCGAAGCTAGAGCGTGCGGTGGCCTGGTTGTCGGAATTTTGCCGACAGCGACAGCTTGAGTGGAGGTGTCCAATTGGAGCAGCTTGGGTGTATTTAACAAAAAACTACCACAATTCGTGGAACTGTGCCTACAAACTACCACTTTACAAATTTGTGCGAAAAACTACCATTTTTTCATTAGTCTTTGACAAAAAACACTAACGACTGATTTGGACGAAATTAAACTCGAATATGACAGCGCCGCCGGAGTATTTCATCTTCTTCGCCTCCGGTGAAGGCCGCCGCCGCCTCGATCTCTTTCTCCGGCTTCAGGTCCGTGCAGTGCCGGAACCAGGGCCACGGCTGCCGGGCCGAGGTCTCCGGCTGCCGCGCCGAGGAGCATGACGAGGCATCACATTCAAGCTCCTCCCCAGCGAGCAGTGCTGCAGCCTCGCCGTCGCTCGCCGCCAGGCCGCACGGAAGCATGCCCGCCCCTTGCGTGGAGACGAGCTGCCAGCCGGAGTCGACCCTGGCTATGCCTCCTCTCTCCTCCGTAGGTGCGCGCGCTCGGGGCGGTCGCCTGCTGAGCGCTCTGGTGGGAGAGGCTCCGCCGTGCACACTGCTACCCGACGACTGGCGGCTCCCCAATCTGCTTCGTCGCGCGGCAGGTTCCGGCTGCGCGGCATCTTCCAGGCGACCTGCTAGCCAAGGCGGAGGCGAGAATGAGCTCGCCAGCAAAAGGGACCTGATTGCTTTTTTTCGTGTCTTTGCAGGGACCTGTTTGCGTTTTTATTTTTTCATAATCGAGTTTAAACGAGTTGAATCGTGCGCTTTTCATACATGGTAGTTTTTAGTTAAAGATTAATGAAAAAATGGTAGTTTTTCGCATAAATTTGTAAAGTGATAGTTTATAGACACGGTTCCACGAATTGTGATAGTTTTTTTGTTAAATACTCAGCAGCTTGGTGGCGCTCGAGGTGGGATTTGGGAGGGGGGGGGGGATCAATTGCTCTATTTAGAGGACATGTATGCGTCATCAGTCATGGCCGAGGATGTTACCGACGCACAGCGTGGGCGCGAGTGTGCACGAGATTATGGGTGTGGATTTTTTTGCATTGAGGTTGAAGATGGTACTGCTGGGTGCTGCATGGCAGGAAGAGATGGGTGAGAGAGGGGGGCAGGGTTGGCATCGACCGTTGGATCATGATCTTGCGACTGTGATTAAACACCACGCACCAGTTGGGCTCTGGTTGGGCTGATCCGGGGCTTGGCCTGAATTGCTCGCTCGCTCTGGCATCAAATTGCAAAGGTTGTGTTGGGCCTGGTTGTAGGTTAGGGCTAGTTTAGGTTTATGTTTTATTTTAGCCTTTTTTTCCTTTTTTTAATTGGGATTTGATTCAAAGTCAAGTTTGATCCGAAAATTGTAGAGCAGCTCTAATAATAGTTTGATCTTGAGAAAATATATTTCAGCACAAAATATTAAATATCTAAATTGTCATCCTATTTTGGAAATTTTAAAATATTCCCTAGAATGATATATGCCTTAGTTAAATTCCGTAATTTTCTCATAGGGCTTCAATTACTATTTGGGATTTAGGAAACTTACTTTCCAACCCAAAATATTATAACAAGGGTTGCATACATTTGTAGCTCAATTTTGGCATTACCAATAGTCTCTAAAAATGATTTTAGGGTTCTATTTAGTTCCAAAATGTATTGAGTCACAATTAAAAATCAAATCAATCAACTCCTAGTCAAATTTAGCTATGATCAAGCAATCATAAGCAAATTTGATTTTTTTAATCAATCAATTGATATTTCAAAATTAGGAAAAATTGGAATGTGACATGTGAGCTCGGTGAAGGTTCGGGAGGCCAAGGCGGACGGTGGCAAGTGATGACGGAGGTCGAGGTGGCTGTGCGAGTGGCAGCGGTCAGTGGCTGGAATCAGCCGACACTGGGGCAGTGAAATTTCATGGGTTGGCGGTTGGGCTTTGTGCGATCTTTTTGGGTAGGATGCTTCTCGTGGAAGGTTGGACCTATAAAAACGGGTCTTTGGTAGCAAAATTTGGATGGCTACCTAATTTTTTCTCGAGAGCTATGTCTCACTTATTGCGAGACATGCACTTCTCATGCCTTTGTCGCTCCCCCTAGTGGGCCGGCCCAATAATGGAACTTAATGTGGTTTTCATAAGGTTCCTAGGAGTGGTTTTAGGAACTTCTTCCAGTTTAGAAGGTCTGGATCGTTTCTTTTTCTTCTTTATTATGTGTTTTTACTGATTTTCATTACTTTTTTTCCTGAGTTTTTCAGTTTAGTTTCTATTTCCCCCTATTTTTATTTTTATTTCTTTGTGTTATTTGTATTTTTTTCTTGGGACTTTTTATAATCCACGTTGAGCATTTTCTATATACATGTTGAATTTTTTTTTCCAGATACATGACATACATTTTCCATATACTAGTAAGCGTGCACGTGCAACGCACGTCTTTATCAAAGCAACCTATAAAATTCATGAGGGTATTGAATTCTAATTAACTTTCATGTAAGAAAGTTCTCCTGGGTGAAATGAAGCTTACTGTATACTACTCCCTTGATTCACAAATACTATAATTTGGATAATTTTAATGTGGACTATATACGGACTCAAATGAGTGAACAAACTAACTAAAACATGTTACATCTGATTCATATCAAAGTTAGAACACCTTATATTTATGAATGGAGGGAGCACTAAGGGTGTATGTGTGTCATCTCGATCAAAGCAGCCTATGAAGTTCATGTGAGTATTGAATTCTGAATTCTGATTCCAGAAAATTGATGTGGGGTGGGGGTTGGGGGAGTTAGAAATATGGAGAGTTACAAGTCCAATCACTTTTCTTTTGATGATGTCATGTGAAATTCAAGAGGACAAGGAAATCTGAATCCAAGAAATCACAGTCATATAGTAAAGAATGCAGGATGTCTAATTTCTTGTGTGAACTCGGAAGAACTTATAATAGGTACAGTAATTGTCCACATGAATATGACAGAGATGCAATCATTGAATAAAGATATTTAAAAAAAGTAGTTGTAATTCGTTCCCTCTTGGGTTCAGCCTACATTTTATCTTCAGAAGTTGAATTGTTGGACTGAAATACAACACCACCCGTGGGAGTCCCAGTGAGATAGCTTCGTCCGCCGGTGGTGACCATTTTGCCCCACCTTGAGTTTCTCTCATCTACAGTGCGGGGGGCCAAGAGTACATTACACGAGCCAGTATGAAAGTACATAAAGACATGCATACAAACAAGGCTTTGTCATGAGTTATTCACAGCATACTGCATACATAATTTGAAGGGGCTTCTTTAAAAAAAGGTCGCATGTTATACTTTGCCATTCATGAGTTGCAAGCACGTTGTTGAAGTTGGATAGCCACAATCAGCATCCTTCAACGGGCTATCACTGGCTTCAAGTACCACTCGTACAAAGTTGTGCCACTTTATCTAGCTTTTTTCCCCTGAATCATGGGCACTCTCAGTACATGCACCTCTGAAAAATAGAGAGCACCTGCGCTGGGCAGGCAGGCTTTGCTGTGTTGTGTTTTTTTTTCTCTTTCTTCTGGGCTTGTTGAGCTGTGCCCTCAGCAGAACCTCTATACTTTGTTTGTGGATCTTGGGTGGTGTGTGTGTGTGGACCTACTTTGGTTGTATGTCTTGTGGCGGTTTGCTTTATTTATAAAGCGGGGTGAAAGCCTTTTTCGGCAAAATAGAGAGCACCTATATATACTTAAATTGCATGGCCGAGGTCGGCTTAAAAAAAACAGACTTTTTCCTTGGTTGTTGTAGAATTGCATGGCCTGAGCTGCAGTTATTTTATATCTACTATTTTGGATTGCCAGAGTTCATATTCACCTCCAACCTGCATCAGCAAAATATGTAGGCCTCGGTAGTATACTGGACAACTCCAGAGCTAATGGAACTGCATAAGTTCCATACACCCGCATCAGGCTTGCCTATCAACTGCTCAGGTAAAAGTTGAAATCGAGCTCAACCAATAAGGAAAAAGAAAGGTTTTGGAAAAACGTTGCGCCCTTGTCGACAGTATGCAAGAATCATACCTGAACACTATGTACAAATTTGCTAGTCTTAGGCTTTGGTAAAATTCAAGGTAAGCAGATTAGCGCTGTTGTACTTGTCATTTGAATCAATACGGCTATTATACATCTCTGACCTTCTCAGGCCATCAGTAAAAGAGCAAATCTTGTAAGGCTTTATTTATATAGTAAGTGTGCATGTGCAATGCACGTCTTGTCAGGAATCATTAGAATACACAAAGCACGTCTCAACTACAACATACTTTTATGATTTTAGATTCAAGACACTATCAACAAAACACAAAATTCATCAAAGTATTGGAGTTAGTTTTAGTTCACCAATATCAACATGACAAAATGCACTCAAGACTTATCGGAAATGGCACAATACATCTATATGTTGTTCCTTGATGAGCACCAGCATACTGAACAGCGGCTCAGCCAGCCTAAAGTGTCTGTGGGGTCAATGGTATTTTTTGGATTTTTTATTATGAACAGTAACTGAACAGTGTTTTTAGGCTTATTTTCAAAAAAACTGTGGGGTCAGTTGACCCCACAGCTAACACGTAGCTTCGGCATTGAGCATACACGATGATGCTAATATCATCCTTTGTGTTTACAAAGGATAAAAAATGGTTATATGAAATATTCTAATTGAAAATAACATAAATGCTACTAAGTATGTTCAAAATAATAACCTTCCACTGCACGAATATAGTAGTCACATTACTTTTTAACGAAAAGTTGCATGTCCAATGCCGTCGCTACATGCCTTACACAGAGGGCAAATTCAGGGATTTACTCCTTGGTACCACACTATTATCTCCCTAACATATTTCAAAAGTTCAGAACAAAGTTCACTGGTTCTTTGAAAGTTCAAGAACAATGAATCTATAACAACAACAAAAAAGAACGGTTGAGTTTACATCAGCCGCAATCCCTAGTCTTTAGGTGACAATTTATTGAATTAGCATTATAGTTTGCTCTATTATATAACATCCTTTTCTCAAGTGAATTTGTTATGCATCAAAGTAAAAGCACAAATTTCTAGTTGTTCCCCGTGTCTATAAAAAAATTCATTAGACAATGCACAAATTTCTAAAGAAAGAGAAATTTGTGGTTCAAAGGAACAAAAAGTAACCCATTTTGATTCATCCAGTCTTCTTTTCTACAAACATACATATTATAACTCTATATGTACATATATAACAGTATTCATAATTTTTTATGATAAAATAGTAATGTTTTCTAAGTTTTTCTTTGAAGGATATGTTTCAACAATTTATTGCTGTTCAGTCAACCTAAATTAAGCTTGGAAAAGTATGCTGGTAATCAAGCAGACTGTACCTCCTACATTTAATATGATAGCACAGGAGCATCTCGCACTCTCGCAGAACTGAACTTAATGATCAGGTGATTGTAGATTGAATGCAGAGCCAAAATGTCATTACTTACAAAATATTTATCCTAAAAAATCAAGGATGGTGACCTTGTTCTTGACTTCTGTGAACTCTAACACTCGAATTCTCAGTGGAAATAAAGCACACAAGAGGATCAGAAGGCCAAAGCTGGTGTCTTTTATAGCCTGAACGACACAACCTGCAACTGATCAGGTCCTGGGACCTTGGGTAGCTCTTGGTTGCTGTAAGTAAAAATATTTGATACTCGGCTTCAACTTGTCTAAAGTTTCCTCACAAAAAAAGGGAAGTTAAGTCACTAACATGATCATTGTAAAGGTTCTTAACAAGTTCAGCTGTACTGATCATGAAAGAAATGGATGTTAGGATATAAGACATAGACAAACATCACAATCTTTCTGAATATCTGGCAGACTGCAGCTAACTGGTAGCAAAGAAAAATCATTTGCTGAAATTGGTTCTACATTAACAGAATAAATCACCAATTTAACTGATGTGCTTTAAAAAGATCAAAGCAGATGCAGAAGATAAAAATCACCAATTTCCATGGACAAATTACCAACTATACATAAGCTAAACATACTTATATACCAATATATGGGATAAAACCAAGCGATGCTTCCTGTAATAGAGTTTAGGAGATGATCGACAATGGCAATAGCTTAATTTATGCATTCCCGATGCACACAAAAGTCCAAAAATCTGAGTAGAAATACATGTACAACTTTTCTGACGACATTCAGATTTCAAAGTATTACATGCACATAATTGCTCACAGAAATCAACCGATATTAGCATAAATGATTGTACTCAAATTCAAAATCTCACCAGTTCATCCTCATGTGGTGTTCTCTACCAGTCCGAACAGGGGCAATCGTACACGCACGGGATTTTGCGCACGCACATCTCCCGCACGGTAAGAAACCATCCACTTGACGGACGGCTGCGACGACGACCTATCACACGTCGCCCACGCCGCCGGGCACCACATCGGCGGCGGCCTGCTCGAGCAGCCGTTCGCTCTCCTCCCGAGTGTGGTCGACGGGGACCCGGCCTTCCTGCAGGCAGCGCGTCCGGATTGGCTACAAATGAATGAAGTGCTTGTTGGGATTGAAAATATATGTAGTTATTGACATAGATCGTCCAACTGCTGAAGTTTGTGCTCTTGAGCACTTGCAGAGGCCTGAAAGAAGTAATCGAAGAAGAGGGGAATCACTTATGAACATTGCAAGTTTGCAACTAATTGGTAGAGTATGGTTACTTACATGTAGACCGGGAGCAAGCAGCCAAGCACTCGTGATCCTGCGTGCTGCTGAACACCCTCCTGATTATGCATTAGATTGTTCGCTCATCAATCTGCTCAAATTTGCAAGATGAACTTGGATAATGCATTTAAAGTATGAACCGCTAGCTAGTAGAAAACTAAATGTGGAGCACGTGACGACGTTCACGATGCGCTTGGAGGCGGCAGCAATGCACTGCCCGTGGTCGTTCAGGACGAAGCCAGCGGGCGGCTTGGGCATGGCATCGCCGACCGTGTACCTCGCCTCATCGTCCCCCAGCGAACCTCCCCTGCCCCTCATCCTCCTCCTCGTTCTCCTAGTCCCTGTACCTCGCCTCATCGTCGAACTTCTCCTCCAGCCGCAGAGCAACCGGCGAGCGGGCCATGTCTGCCGGCGCGCGTCCGGATTGGCCCCTGGGCGACGGTCGCCCGGCTGAGCCCCTGAGCGGCCCGCGGCCCTGGTGGTGGCGGCTGGGCGTGCCAGCAGGGCCTCGTCGCGGAGCCTGCGCGGCGGCCTGCGCTGGTGGGTCTGCGGAGGAGGGCCGCGGTTCCTGGGTGGCGGCCGGGACGACCCCCGCTGCTACCTCGGCGGCGCAGCCGCTCGGACGGAGAAGGACCTCCCGCGACCCACGCTTAAGCAGATGCGGGCGGTTACAGCGGTGTGGCGACGGCGTGGGGCGGCGGCGGAGAGGAAGAGCCGTGGTCGGTGACCCTCCGAGCGGTTGGCGGCAGCAATACGGGAGAGATGGCATATGGAGCGTGGCATCGTGCTCTGGGACGACCAAGGGTACGGATGGAATAGTGTTAGATCGGTGGGTTAGCAGAGACGTGGAGTGGCATCGTGGGTAATTAAAGTGTAAAACACGTTTGATAGATTGGATCGATTTAGACCATCAGATCACATTATTTGACGGATGAGTTAAATTGGTTCTCCGCCCTTTCGTGCTTTTATAGGGGTAGTAGATTACAGAATTTATCTGAATACATGTTAAACATTTGTCAAATGCATATTATTTTTTTTCTAAATACACGGTGAATGTTTTTTTGTCGGTACATATTTAACATCTTTCATAAATGCCATGAGCATTTTTTGCAAAATGTGCAAACATTTTTGACGTGTTACTAACATTTTCTTTAATTTTGCGAATATTTTTTGAATGTTACAATTCTTTTCCAAAATTACGCGAACACATGTCAACATTGCATTAGTGTTACTTTTGTTAAAACCACCATAAACATGTTTTTAAACATGTGAACATTTTTTCGAAATGACATGTTTTTTTAAACGTGTGATCGGGTTGAAGTGCCGTTTCCAAACGGCATGGACAATTTTTGACATGTTTTATAATGCTTTAATTAATAAACGTTATTTTGTATAAAATATGTTAGGCGTGGGCAGCCCAGCCCAGCCCAGGCCACCGAGAAATCTCCACCGGCGCACTACCCGGGTGGTCGTAGAAGCTTCGGGACAAATTTCTCAA
>NC_041382.1:17232119-17237720 GCF_002162155.2 Triticum dicoccoides
GGAAGGGAGAGAGAAGGAGAAGGCCCAAGAAGCTTCGGGAACCCCCGCGAGCGCGCGCCCAAACTCCCGCCGGCCGCCGCTCACCGCAACCCGCCGAAGGCACCTTCGGGAACACATGCGAAGCCACCCCCATCGATCCCCTCTCCGGGTATAAATCCTCCCGCTCGCCACCTGTTCGTCCATCTGTCCCCAAATCTCTCAGCGCGACAAGCAATCACCACCGCAGCGAGCAAATCGGCTGCATTGCAGCGAGGAACCACCACCCCATCCAATCCATATCCCCCCAGCCCAATCTCGTGCGATTTCCCGGTGAGAGCGGATCGGCGGAAGGCCATGGCGACGGACGTGCAGATGGGCGGCGGCGCGGCGGAGACGGAGACCTTCGCGTTCCAGGCGGAGATCAACCAGCTGCTCTCGCTCATCATCAACACCTTCTACTCCAACAAGGAGATCTTCCTCCGCGAGCTCATATCCAACTCTTCTGATGTACGTCTCTCTCTTCCTTCCTTGCTCTGTGTGTTTCTTCTTCTCTGCTTCCTCTGCTTCTATGCCATGTTTGTTCGTTCATCAGATGAGAGATGATTTTGGTTGCTCGATTTGCTCACACGCGAATGCTGCAGGCGCTTGACAAGATCCGCTTCGAGAGCCTGACGGACAAGAGCAAGCTGGACGCGCAGCCGGAGCTCTTCATCCGCCTCGTCCCCGACAAGCCCAGCAAGACGCTCTCCATCATCGACAGCGGCGTCGGCATGACCAAGTCAGGTATCCATCCATCTATCTATCTATCTATGCCCGCCTCCCCTCCCTCCTCCTCTTTCACTCTCTCCCAATCAGTCAATCATGGACGCTGGTCGAATTTTCGATGTGCTGAATCCCTTGAATGAATGCATGAATTTCTAACGAGAGCTAATCCAGAGTTTCAGACTGAATTTCCATTTGCCCCTGATGCCTGAATTACTGAATTTTCATGTTCAGTCGTTGCTGAATGCCTGAATGAATGTCTGAATGTCTGACGAGAATTAATCTAGAGTTTCAGACTGACTGAATATGTTTTTTTTCACGTGTGTGCGGATGATTGGCTGAATTTTTTACATGTGCCATCGTAGCTGAGTCCCTGAGTCTCTGAATTTCTAGGAACTTAATTCAGAGTTTCAGACTGACTGAATATATTTTTTACATGTGCTATCGTCGCCTGAGTCCCTGAATGTCTGAATCTCTAGAGAACTAGCACTTCAGAGTTTCAAGACTGAATATTCATTTGCCTACTAGATTTCCGACGGGAAGTAAATTGATTTTGCTCCCCTTCACATGGGCGCTGAATCTTGACGTGCAACCGTTGCTGAATCCCTGCATGCCTGAATTTCTGACGGGAACCAAAATTGTGTGCAGACCTTGTGAACAACCTGGGCACCATCGCGCGCTCCGGCACCAAGGAGTTCATGGAGGCGCTGCAGGCGGGCGCGGACGTGAGCATGATCGGCCAGTTCGGGGTCGGCTTCTACTCGGCCTACCTCGTCGCCGAGAAGGTGGTGGTCACCACCAAGCACAACGACGACGAGCAGTACGTGTGGGAGTCGCAGGCCGGCGGCTCCTTCACCGTCACGCTCGACACGGAGGGCGAGCGGCTCGGGCGCGGCACCAAGATCACGCTCTTCCTCAAGGACGACCAGCTCGAGTACCTGGAGGAGCGCCGCCTCAAGGACCTCGTCAAGAAGCACTCGGAGTTCATCAGCTACCCCATCTACCTCTGGACTGAGAAGACCACCGAGAAGGAGATCAGCGACGACGAAGACGAAGACGCTTCCGAGGAAAAGAAGGAAGGCGAGGTCGAGGAGGTCGACGATGACAGGGACAAAGACGAGAGCAAGAAGAAGACGAAGAAGGTGAAGGAGGTGAGCCACGAGTGGGCGCAGATCAACAAGCAGAAGCCCATCTGGCTGCGCAAGCCGGAGGAGATCAGCAAGGAGGAGTACGCGTCCTTCTACAAGAGCATCACCAACGACTGGGAGGAGCACCTCGCCGTGAAGCACTTCTCGGTGGAGGGGCAGCTGGAGTTCAAGGCGGTGCTCTTCGTGCCCCGCCGCGCCCCCTTCGACCTCTTCGACACCCGCAAGAAGATGAACAACATCAAGCTCTACGTGCGCCGCGTCTTCATCATGGACAACTGCGAGGAGCTCATCCCGGAGTGGCTGGGCTTCGTCAAGGGCGTCGTCGACTCGGACGACCTCCCCCTCAACATATCCCGCGAGACGCTGCAGCAGAACAAGATCCTCAAGGTCATCCGCAAGAACCTCGTCAAGAAGTGCATCGAGCTCTTCTTCGAGATCGCAGAGAACAAGGAGGACTACGCCAAGTTCTACGAGGCCTTCTCCAAGAACCTCAAGCTGGGCGTGCACGAGGACTCGCAGAACCGCGCCAAGCTCGCCGACCTGCTCCGGTATCACTCGACGAAGAGCGGCGACGAGCTCACCAGCCTCAAGGACTACGTCACCCGGATGAAGGAGGGGCAGAAGGACATCTACTACATCACCGGCGAGAGCCGCAAGGCCGTCGAGAACTCGCCCTTCCTGGAGCGCCTCAAGAAGCGCGGCTACGAGGTGCTCTTCATGGTGGACGCCATCGACGAGTACGCCGTTGGGCAGCTCAAGGAGTACGACGGCAAGAAGCTCGTCTCCGCCACCAAGGAGGGCCTCAAGCTCGACGAGGAGACCGAGGAGGAGAAGAAGCGCAAGGAGGAGAAGAAGGCCGCCTTCGAGGGCCTCTGCAAGACCATCAAGGACATCCTGGGCGACAAGGTGGAGAAGGTGGTCGTCTCGGACCGCATCGTGGACTCGCCCTGCTGCCTGGTGACCGGCGAGTACGGGTGGACGGCCAACATGGAGCGGATCATGAAGGCGCAGGCCCTGCGGGACAGCAGCATGGGCGCCTACATGTCCTCCAAGAAGACGATGGAGATCAACCCGGAGAACGGCATCATGGAGGAGCTCCGCAAGCGCGCCGACGCCGACAAGAACGACAAGTCCGTCAAGGACCTGGTGATGCTGCTCTTCGAGACGGCGCTGCTCACCTCCGGCTTCAGCCTGGAGGACCCCAACACCTTCGCCGCCAGGATCCACCGCATGCTCAAGCTCGGGCTCAACATCGATGACGACACTGGTGCCGAGGAGGAGGACGCCGACATGCCCGCGCTGGAGGAGGAGGGCGCCGAGGAGAGCAAGATGGAGGAGGTGGACTGAACCTCCTGAAGGAGATGAAACAACAGAGTCTTGTCTGTCCATGGGTGAGTTGAGTTCTGGTGGTCGTTTGGTCGGTGTCGTGAGTTGAGTCCAGTTAGAAGTTACTACTAGAGTGTCAGTGTCGTTGTGTTTGACGAGTCTCGGGGTCAAATTTCAGTGTCTTTTGGCGATGTATGAGATGTGAGAACTGGAGGGAGTTTGTCTGGTCGAATTCTGAAGAGACGGAGAGAGAAGGGTCTGAATCTGAAAAACATTTGTGTTCTGAGCTGAAACTGCCGTTCGATAAAATTTGAGTTAAGAGTCCAAAGGAAGTTCTTGTGTTTGTGCCTGAATTGAATTTGATTTGCATCTATCTATCTGTGAGATGGTTCTTGTGTTGTTTCAGATTGAGGCCTTTTTGGTTTAGAGGAATCTTGTAGGAATCTTGCCTCTTTGGTTTAGAGGAATCTTGTAGGAATCTTACTGGTTTAGAGGAATTTCATAGGATAGGAGTTCTATAGGAAAAATTTCTTTAGAGCCCTTTGGTTTGTAGAAATGGAATCCTATTCCTATGAGCAGTGGATGGTTTGAGATCTAACTTGTTTTTTGAACTGGTTTGAGATCTAACTGAAATTCTGAGGCAGTGGATATTTCAAGGTCACGCGTAGCGCACCCCTTTGATTTGATAAAATGGGCCAAATCGTGACCGAGCGATTTGCGGGCCAATAATGGGCCATTACGTACGAAATTTGACTCCGGGGATGGCCCAGACAAAGAATGGGCTTTGAAGTGTCCGCTAGGGTTTAACGTCATCGAACACCGCACGTCGTCCGACGGGAAAAAGGAAGAGAAATGGCATCCTTGGCCCGCGCCGCCGCCACCGCCGCCAGAGCGGCCCTCCGCCCGGCGCCCCTCGCCGGCCGCGGCCTCGGCCTCGGCTCCTCCCTGCCGTCTTCCTCCCCCGCACGAGCCGCCCGTATCCTCCGCAGGTATGCTGTTGTCCAGTAGATGAGCGAAGTGGATCGATGGGCGTGGCTGTGTGTGTGTGACATTGAGGTTCCCTGCAGGTCGGCGGTGGCGGGGCTGGAGACGCTGCTGCCCCTGCACACCGCGGTCGCGTCGGCGCGCCTCAAGTCCTGCATCGCCGTCGACTCCACCTGTTGGTGCTCCCTCTCCCAAGGTACCAAACCCGCGCAGCGCCTTATCCATCCCCCTTTCAGTTTGTTTTTCTGGTTGCCCACATTTGCATTAGCTGGATGTGTCAGTGTCAAATTAATTTATATGTCCACTAAGAACAACCCTGTAAAATCCTCGAGTTTGACACCTACAACTGAATACAATGTTGAGTGGTGCGTGGTATTGCATTGCGATGGGGAAGAGCTGTCGGTACAGTTATGAATACTGGCTGTTTTCGACATGCAAACCTGCACACAAGAGAGTGAATCCTGTTGATGCTACATGATTTATGAGTTTCAATACGGAAATGCGGTGTTACTGTGGAGGGATTCAGTGACCGACATGCATAGATAATAGTTGAATATATGGCGGTGAGAAGTATTGTTCATTCTTAGTCGAGACTAAATCACCTAGTTTGTAAACCTTTATATCTGTGAGTGATATATAATGACCCCTTGCACTACAGTGATAAGATTTTAGAACACCTTGAGGCTACCTGTTTGTTATACCTGCTGGTTGTTACTGTTGCTCTTCTTTATGAAGGTGGTTAGTATTTAACATACATCGTTTTAGCGCCAAGTTACTAAACAATGTTTGTTTCTGGTCAGTTAGGATGATTTGTCCACTTTTTTATCCATTGTCCTCAACTAATTCCGTGTATTAGTTCGGGTTTGGTTAATTTTATAGTATGTATGACCATGTGTTTTCTTTGCTTGACTTTCTCTGTCGGTGACAGCGTCTTCACGGCACTGTGCAGTTTAAGTAAGCTGAGTGCTTCATAGTAGAAAAATCAATCCAAAATGTTGTACTTCTTGATCTTCATAAATCTGATCGGTTAAGGATCGATGTGTAGTGATGAAGAATGAACTTCATCGGCATAGTTTTTCGAATTGCAGTAGTACCAGATCCTTGATTTTCATGGATCTAGATACCTGTATATTTATATCTTTTTTACTTGACGATTTTGTCACATTTCTTGCAATGGATCCATGGGCGCCTTGCATTTTGGATTTGAGTGAGTAGTTTTTGGTTTATGCGATATCCGGAAGGTTACCACCTTAGAATATCCATTTTGTATCACTTCACCTAGAGACAACACCACAAGTAACATCTGCAACCATTTGTGTGTGTCCTTGTTCTCATAGTTAATTTTACCTTTCCTACCACACATCCCCTCCTAACAGTTCCTCACCATGCTCTCTCTTGTACC
>NC_041382.1:17237977-17249606 GCF_002162155.2 Triticum dicoccoides
AACGGCAGCCTATGTATCCACTATTGAAGAGACCTAGTTACCAGAAAATAAAATTTATTCCTTTGAAACAACCTGCTTCATCTCCTGGGGCAATTGCTAATGTAGGAGCTCACTGCCACTTGATTTAGTGAGTGTTCTGTAGAATAGTGATGTCATATACTGAGGTTGACGAGCTATATGGCATGTTTACACTAAGAATTTTGTCATGGTAGAGTAGTAATTTTGATATTCCTGAGCTCCATCAGGTAAGTTAAACAAATATGTCATCCTGGCTCAGCAGCATTTGTCAGCAAGGGCAGTATTTTCAAGTCTTATGCCCCCAAATGCAGTTCCCAGTAATGCAGATCACTCGTTTAACTTTGGACAGTCGTTTCTCTTTTGGTGTCAGTAATGCATATCAAAAGCTACTAGTTTTGTGTGTCAATAATACATATTGAATATTGAGGTCTTGTTTGGTAGACCAGACTCCTTTTATACAACCAGGAAATATCAAATTGATCAATTAATGCTGCTAAGTGAATTGAAATGGTTATTCTCCGTTGTTTTCTTTTGAAAAGGATGGGGTATTCATCTATTGACTATGGTTGTTATAGGTTTTAAAAAGCGCGTCTGATCATGGTTAGGAGCTGTGCAGCCGAGAAGTGAAGACACCAAGTTAAAAAGAAAGTGCATTTGTTTGCTGATAGTTCTTAGACATGTGTCCCATCTATTTTGCGATTGCTCTAGATGAATGTACTCTTAACAAAATAATGCATGTGAAATACTTTTTTTTGTGTGTGTGTGTGTGTGTGTGATATTGGATACTGTGGTCTTGCTTGGCAGATGAGGCTCCTTTTATACAACCAATAATGCATATCAAATGTTTGTGTTGTGTGCCAGTAATAACATATTGAATATTGAGGTCTTTCTTGGTAGACTAGACTCCTTTACAGCCAGGAAATACTGAATTGATCATGTATAGTTACTAAGTGAATTGAATATGAGATGTTTGTAGTTGGCACGAAGTGAATTGAAATGCTTATTCTCCGTTTTTTCTTACCGGAAAGGATGGGGTATTTATCTATTGACTATGGTTGTTATAGGTTTTAAAAAGCGCATCTGATCATGGTTAGGAGCTGTGCAGCTGAGAAGTGAAGACACCGAGTTAAAAACAAAGTGCATCTGTTTGCCGATAGTGCCTAGAACATGTATCACATCTATTTTGCCATTGCTCTCAGTGAATGTACTCTTAACAAAATAATGGAGCATGCCACAAGTTGCCCCCTTGTCTCTGGGACCCTTGTCTCTGGGACATTGTTTTTTTGTTGAGCCTGGAAAAACCTTGGAATGACATTGGATATCATATTTTTGCTTCTTAACGCGATGTGTTGTGTATTGCGTCATCTATTCTTGTCCTGACCCGTTCTTACATTTCGTGATATAGGATATGCTTTGCCTTTGTGACAAAGAGCTGCCCCCGAAGAAACCAATGAACATTAAGGATCACAGACATTTCCGGCTGTAATAATTAGATACTTGCAAACTCACAGTGGTACAGTGCATCCAGACCTGTTTAATGATTATATAATGTGATTCCTCCATGTTTTGGAGGAAGTTTGTTTGATGCTGAAAGTTTATGCCCTGTGTGTTTTCTGCGGCTCTTCCTTTGTTATGCATTCGTTGAGCCTTTTTCTTGTGATATTTGAAACTGGGTTCCTGTGGATTGGCACAAAACTGGGTTCATCCGTTGGCTGAGTTGCCGATGGAGCCTCTCCTGGCTGGGTGGCATCGTGGTCGTCCTCGCTTTCTATGATGGCAGATTTTCTTGACACTGATGTTGCTCCAGATGATGATGGTGTTCTCATCACGCTCGTTGCATGTGAACATGGCACGCGCGCGCACATACATGTCATCTGAAAACCGAATGACACATGCAAGGAAAAACCAGGAAAAACCATAAACATGGCACACACATGTACTAGTAGCGATTGTGTGAAAACCCAAATGGTGAATGTCAAGGAAATTGGAAGAACCATGAACATGGCACGCACACGTCGCGTCTAAAACCAACAAACAAATGCTAAGGAAAACCGGAGAACCATGAAAATGGCGCGCACATGGCGTGGCTCATCTGGAAACCAGAAGATATAGTCCAAGAAAAAACCCGAAAAACCAAACGAACAACCTTGCAACACGAGATCTTTAGGCTTTGCCCCTAGCCATGCTGGAGTGTGCCTGCCACTCAATTCTTATCAAGACACATACAGGAAACACATCACACATATATATATATATAAGAAAACTGATATTTTTATTCATCACAACAAAGGGACCTAAAAGTCCAGGTGGCTACATAAGATCTTCCGGATGAGAAAGGACAACGATCCGATCCCATCTTCTTATTTGAAATGAGAAACAAACGCCGAAAATAAGAATATTAGCCGCTGTTGCTTAGAGTGGGCGCACGTAGACACCAAGCGCATCGAGATATATCCCACTGCGCCCGAAGAAGCCGACTATGCTGCTATTGTTTTCCACAGGTATGGTGAAAGGGGTTCCATTCGCTTCTCCGAAAGGCCCATAAGCCTTCACATTGGTGATGAATTTCAGTGACATTATTATGTTGTGTTGGTCTGCGTCATAAATGCCGTATGTTCCAGAAACTTCCTTCACAAACTCAGAAGCCCCGAGTACGATCTGCATAGCATGCAAAAGAAAAAAAAAGTGTTGAGTTGCTTACACATGGAATTGAGAAAATCACACAAAAATTAATTCAGAGATCGAACCGTGTTTTGATTTCCTCCGGATCCTCCCCAGGGTCCACTTGTGTGCTTCTGGCCAGCTTGGTCAACATAAGAAAATTTGATTGAATCAATAATCGAGCCGCTGCTAACTGTGATGCTCTCTAGACGCCTTGGTGCCTCAACGATGTCTTTATCTGACCCTCCACTTCCACCCCACGGTCCAAGCTTTGTGAGAAGGCTCTACAAGATATAGTAATCATGTGATGTTTCCTTAAATTAAAAGGATCGGTGTGAACAAAAATCAACAAATGTTTCTATGGAGAAAAATAGCAATATCATCTAACTAAAAATAAATAAATAAGTACATATTTGTATGGATATTCATCTCACCGGTGAGCCTTTCAGCACGGGACAGAACGCGTGGACAGTGAGTTCTATGATGTTACCGTCGCTCCTCTGCTCATGGAACTTTTTGTATATGACACCGTTTGCCATTGCGAACTGTCCTGTCCCACCAACAATAGCCCACTCACCTTCCTCAACAGATATGCCCATCACCTGAAGCGTTGACCCCTTAAACCTGTATCATGTCCACAGATGGTTGGCAACTTTATCATGCACTGAAATTTGCAACACCACCTAATAATAGAATCAAATGTAGCTTAACTAATCCACATGAAGATGTATTTCTTGACAAAGGTATATAACCATGCATTTATATTTTTGTTGACAGCTAATATAAAGTATATATAACCGTATATGAAACTGAAAGCATATGTGTACGTACCTTTCAACCTCAAAGGTTATGCTGAAAGTGTTCTGCCAGTTACCGGCATAGATATGCAGGCCTTGTGCACGTGCAACAACGGTGGCGCCGGGGCTAGGGCTATCACATATCGCCCAGTTGTTAACGGCCGTCTGACCCAAACCGGTAGTAGCATTCGGGTCTATTACGGTGGACTGGGTCTGGTTTGGGCCGAGGGAAGTGTGGAACAGGTACAAGCTGCGGAAGTTGAGCTCGTTGCTCTCCACGAACGCGGCGCGGGGAGTGATCTGGAAACTGGAGGGGTTCGCCATGGCGGAGTTGGCTGTGTGTGGGAACTCGGAGGATGCTATAGGCTTGTGAGATAGTAGATGGCTGTGTGTGAGAACTTGAAGGTTGGGACTGGTATTTATAGATCATAGGAGCTAGCTAGGGCAATGGCAGCATGCATGTCCAGGACTAGATGGATGGAAGCATCCCACGTCTCTTGCATAGTTTGCATGCCATGTGAATGACGAACACCATAGCATGCACACAGAAAGGAACCACTCCACCTTAGAGCGCACGCTAGAAATCGTTGAACAACGGGATAATTTATGATATTGTCCACCGCCAAGCCAGAGAATCGGTGCTGACTCAGGCTTGTGTATCACGAGCACCTGTCTCACCGGCAAGCAGATCACTGGATCTCAGATACATCCGCAGTAATAAATGAAGGCATGGGTAACGCTTCACGTTGTATATATAACCGAGGGCGGACGTACACCTTGTGCATCACGCGAGCCCCTTGTGCTATGTGCTCACAACTCGGGTAAGATCTTCACTCTGCTCAAGGCTCATGGAAGTAAACAAATAGAGGATATAAATCCATGTGCATGGACGTGATCATCTGTACCTCGGGATATTTTTCATCGGGCTGGTTAGGGCATCTCCAATGCTAATGAGCATCAAAAGCAGACCCCGCAAAATCCTGACCCGCAAAACGCGTTTGCAGTTCACGGAAAAACGACTTTTTTCGGACCGGCGCGGATGGCCGCAGAGGCAGACCCCGCAAAACGAATCCGTATAAAAGGATATTCGCGGAGTATGCTCTTTTACGGGTCGGCTTTGCGGGGTCTGGTCTGGTGCCGCTTCCGCCGGCCCGTAAATCCTAAATTTGCACCTCAGTTTGGCATAAGATAATGCAATTTTTTTTTTTGCTTTTTCAACAACATTGGATATATAGGACATCACCAAATCTTTGCTAGAATATCAAGATCAAAGAAAACAAGGACCACAATTATGCATTTTAGAATATTTCCAACTTTCATAACTGCTCCCACTAGTTGGACCAATATCTTCTCCATGCATTCATTGTTGATCCGTGGATTCTTGATTTTGCATTCTTCATTCTTCTTCTTTGGTTCTAAAGAAGTAGACGTTACTTCCCTTCTAGTTGCACATGCAGCCACTTCATTACCTTCGATTCTACTAAGGAGTGCACGAACGTCTATTAAGTTTTTTCTATCAATAATCAATGTATTTGCCTTCCAAAACCAAAATGAGCATCCATCTTCCTACACATATGATGATGTTCGAAATGAGCTATCGCAATTGAACCAAAGAATACGATTCCAAAGCCGAATAAAAATAACACGCACCCCGTCGTTTTCGCATTGAAGAACACCCATCCGGGGTGCTTCGGCGTGCCCGGAGTTAGAAGCGGCACTGTCCGCGTGCAGTCGTCGCACTGTATGAGCGGCATCGGCGAGCCACAGAGCCTCTACACGAGCGCCGAGCCCGGCGGACGGCCAGCCGAATCCACGCCTGCAAACCATCGGCGGCGGCGACAGGACGAATCCGTACCTGCATGCGGCGATGGGACTTTGTCGGGGCTGCGCGAGGTGCTCCCCGACCATTCCATCACTTGGCGCAGCCACCGGCGGTCGGAAAAGCCAAATCCGGCCGCCGCCGACGAAGGGCCGTAGATCTGCAACTTTTCAGCCCACCGAAGCAGGAGGGAGGGGGGTGGAGGGCAACCTCGTGCATGTGGTGGCCTTCGGTGTGATCCCGCCGGCTACTTTCGTTGAAATCGTGGGCGGCGGCCCGACGGCGGGGCGAGGGGGAGAGGGGAGGTGGTAGGTGGGGAAAGTGCAGGCTGAAATGTCCTTCCCACCAACCGCTCCCACTATATGCAGGGCACCGACGGGCCGGAGGGGGGGGGGAGGAACCCGCGTATTCGCGGGTTGGGGTCAAGATTTTGCCGCACCCCTCAAAAAAATTTGCGGGCCGGCCGCGTTTGCGGGGTATGTTCGGGCGGGATTTTGCGTGCCGACCCACATTTTGGCAGTTATTTTACAGGTTGGGGCTTTTTGCGGGGTCTGCTAGAGATGCTCTAACCCGCAAAACAGACATCGCATTCGTCCGCGGACACGAATGTGGAAACCGGCCATCCAAAGCTATCCGCATACATCCGGTCTCAATTTTTTCTAAAGTACGCACACTCAAATAGCCGCATATATAGTTTAGAATAGTTCGAATGTTTAAATGCAACAATAGTTCTAATTTAAACAAGTTCAAATATTACACTCCAACATTGTTGCCTCCTTTAATCACCCACAGATGATCAACCAGATCTTCCTTCAGTTGCTAGTGAGTTGCTTGATACCAAATTTGTTCATGCATTTGAACAAACTCTTCAAATATGGCCGGATTCTGGTCTGGAAGTTCGTTAGGGTCACACATGTTCTCAAATTCAAGACCCGTGGCAGCATACTCACTCTCATCCTCCACGATCATGTTGTGTATGATCACACAACACGTCATCACCTCCCACAAGTTCTCCGGATCCCATTGTTTAACAGGCCCATGAACAACTGCAAAACGTGCCCGCAAAACTCCAAATGCTCTCTCAACATCATTTCTAATTGCTTCTTATTTTTTTGGTAAAGTGAGACTTTTGCTGGTCAATTGGGTTAGAGATGGTGCTGACATATGTAGCCCATGGAGTATAGATACCGTCAACTAGATAGTAGTCCATGTGATACTCATGCCCACTGATAGTATAGTGGTAGGGATGAGCTTTTCCTTCAGTCAAACTAGCAAATAATGGTGATCGCTGCAGCACATTGATGTCATTGTGAGACCCATGCATGCCAAATCCAAAGATCATGTGATGCAGCTGCTTCAAGAATGATGGTGGGCTTCTTAACATGACCCTGATATTTTCCTTGTAAAGCCGTTGGGCAGTTCTTCCATTTCCAATACATGCAGTCAAGAGATCCGACCAAACCTAGCCAACTTCTTGCTTCCATGATTGCCAAGATCCTATCGGTGTCTGCGACAATTGGCTCTCTTAGGTATTGAGGTCCAAACACTTCAACCACAACAGTTGCAAACCATGGCATCTCTGCGTATGCTCTCAAACATCCGTAGGTACTCGTTCCACGAATCAGCGGTCATCCGATGTGCAAGCACCCATAGCGCGTCCGTGCTCTTCTGGTAACCAGAGAACACAATCCTCCCCATGACGCCCTTCTTCAAGATGAAGTAGTCATCAAAGGACCCAACACCATGGTAGAGACGATCGAATACATTTTTGCACATCCGAAAGCCTCGACAAAAAATGTCAGTGAAGAGGGCATCGGCGGTAAAGTAGTCGTCCAGCAGCGTCAAATGGATGTGCGCCCTATTGCAGTTGAGCACTCGATGACCCCTGGTCGATCCCTTGAAATTGACAAAATGCTCTTGCATGCGCACGCTTCGCGTCTGGAAGGATGGCATGCATCATCGCCGCCTCATCCGTGTAGTCCTCCTCGTCGGTCAAGCCACCAGACGACTCAACATAGTGCTCGTATATGTACTCTATATCTGAATCCGTTGCTTCAAGGAAGAAGGGACAAATTTTTTTAGCACCGACATTCAACCGAACAGTTGCCGAGCATGATGAGTATCGTAAGAGCGGATGGTACCTGTGCGACAGTCGGAGGAGAGGTGTGGAATGATGCCAGAGAGGAAGTGGCGCGGAGCTCGGTGTACCGTGGAGGTGACACACTCATGGAGTTTTGGCATGGGTGTGGCCGGGGAGCCGGGTGGTGGTGTAGCGGCGAAGGCAAGAGAGAAAAATGGAAGGAGAGAAAATGGGAGGATGGGGGCATGGGGTTTTGGGTGGACCGGGGGTGTCGGAGTCCTACATGTCTGTTGTTCGGAATCCCGCAAATCCCCCTTCCCCCCAGTTTGTCTCGGGTTTGCGGAAAAAAGTGTGTCTAGACTGCTCGGCGGACCGATACAGGACCACATTGGATGGCTAAACACGTTCAAGCCATCCAGTCTGAACGGTTTCAGGCGGTTTGAGGGTTCGCTTTCGAGATGCCCTTACAAAGACAAGACACCCAATTGTTTTCCCATTGCATGTTGCACATACCGGTGTTCGCTCTTCATGGAATTCGCAGGCCAGATGTTGCTACATCGGCATGTGTAAAATTAGAAAAGAAACCAGGACTTGGCCTTTTTTTGATAAAAAGCACTTTTATTATCTTAAATATATCGTCAAACGAAACAAATCGTAATGAGTGACATCTAGTCTCTGTATAGATAAGATGCACACAATCACGAATAGAACCGTCTTAGATGCACACAACCACAAATAGAACCGTCTGACAAAGTAAAGAAAAATGACAAATGGCAATAGTAAAGGTATATGAGACCGAAACTATGTCTATGTCGACGAATGGAGTGGACCAATCCAAAGATTACATTGCCACTCATGTTCGGTAAAACCTTTCTGGCCACTCGCTCCAACCGCATACACACCGCCTTGAACAGCGGTTGATACTCCGTTCTGTGCAGCGTAGACCACATACGAAGTCAGTGCGTATAATAATAGATAACCTACATAGGAGAAGATATTTTGCTATTTAAGACACAATTATTTCTACATAGACAAAGCGAGCATAGTAAGGCAGATGCTCTCACCTGAATTAGCGTACTAATCATATTTGGTATCCCATGAAGCTAGTGACTGTATATATTGGTAACACTTGGCGCGGATACAAACTGGACGCTATTTGGATGACGAACCATGTAGAAAGTGCAAACTTGCATTGAAAGAAGAGGTCTTTAATTGTCCCGTCATGAGTTCAAAAGCCACACTTCTTTCTTCCTTGCCAGTTGTGTCTAGCGAGATTGTCTTTAGTTAGCACAATTCCTCTCCGAAGATACAACATGATAACCTTAACTTCCAGTGTCATCTTTGATTTCTGTATTAGTTAATTATTTTCCACTGGAATCTTGTATGATACATAGAGTCAACTGTGAAGGACCCAGATGTAGTTAGATTGCAGCGAAACACTTCCCACCCTTGTGTCAAGCTAATCAAATCCAATCGATATTGTAGATGTTGCCATGACACAAGGCGCGGGACAATCAAATCCCTCCTAAATGATACATCAGGCGCGGAAGAATTGAGAACGCGCGCAAGAGTATCATTCTTATTGTGTACTATGCGGTACAGTCCTGGACATTCTTAGAGCAGCCCTTTATCAACGAATGATCCGAAGCGAAAAAGATGTTTCTTTACCACCAGCAGACCAACCCATAATGCGAGTCACCAGGCTTTCAATATACCTAGGATATCAGTTTTTGGTCTAGATACTTGCTGCGAAGTAGAGTTTGTCAAATACCACCCTCAGTAAGTTGCTTGAATAGCCATTTGCTATGTAAGGCATCAATTTTGACCTAGAGGTTCTAAATACCTAAACCAGGACTTGGCATTAAGCGAATTAAACATAAGATGTTTGTAGTTGCCACTAGTCCCAGGCTCAAACCAACAATTGATCATGTATAGGTATTAAGTGAATTGAACATGAGATGTTTGTAGTTGGCACCAAGTGAATTGAAATGGTTATTCTCCGTTCTTTCTTATTGAAACGGATGGGATATTTATCTATTAACTATGGTGAGCATGCTCAGATTTTCTCCTCGTATACACAGTATGTTCGGTTAGGTGGTGATGTCCATGTTAGGACTATGGACGTGTATGGTTATCGAGGCGAGATGATCTAGCTTACAAGAGTGATTTTTTCACTGAAAGTGGGGGCGGCAGTATAGGATGACTCAAGTTTGGTGGTGCTATTCAGCAACAGGGTCTCGATCTCCGGTGTGCAAACTCTAGGCCTGATCTGCATATGTTGTACCTGGCAATGGTGGTGTTATACATCACACCCTTGTTGAAGGAATTTCTTGGAGTTTCCTTGGACTTCTTCTTTGGGGTGAAAACCCAAGATCTAACCTTCATGGGTGGATTTAGCGACAACGACACTTGTGTGCCATTTTCTTCATCAAGGCATCATTTTTGAAGCACTATTCTTACAGTTCGGGTGCTGTCATTAGTGATGGTTGATGTTGATGGTGCTGTTGTATGCTTAAGTTCACTTAGAGGGGTGTTTTAAGAGTCGTGATTTTTCTCTCTTTGGGTGTGTACGTTGGTGTTGACTGTGTGCATCCTAGTTGTGCATAGCCCAGGCGTGTGCGCATAGTGATTGCATTCTCTTGATGCAACATTATAAGTCAATAAAATCCGCTCTTTATTGAAAGAATATGTGAAGTGTCAACTATATAGGGCTGTTACAGCTGAGAAGTGAAGACACCAAGTTTAAAACAAAGTGCATTTGTTTGCTGATAGTGCCTAGAACATACTACACATCTATTTTTCTGTTGCTCTCAATGTATGTACTCTTAACAATAATGGAGCATATGCCAGTTTTATGTGCCAGTAATAAAATATTAAAATATTAAGGTCGTGCTTGGTAGACTTGACTCCTATACAGCCAGGAATTATCGAATTGATCCTATAAAAAGTGACTAAGTGAATTGAACATGCGATGTTTGGAGTTGGCACCAAGTGAATTGAAATGCTTATTCTCCGTTTTTTCTCATTGGAAAGAAAAGGGTATTGAGGCCTGCTTGGTACACCCCCATCCACAGACCGTATAAGGACAGTATGATCATTTCATTAAACAGTATACCAGTAGGCATATTTGACACCTACGAGGCATCATACCCACTTCTTATTAAACTTCAAAAATTAGCACGGGCGCTGTGAATCGGACTGGAGACCTCTTAGTCTAAGGAGAACAACACTAACCAACTAAGACATCCTAATGCTTGTGCATTTTCACTTCCTTTTTTTGTTTTCTTCTACTCCCGTTCGCGGCTGGGCCGGCCCACTATTCAAGCGGTACTTTTATCACTATTTTTTTCATTTCTTTTTTTCCAAAAATGCTCACACTTATAATATTTTGTTAAAAATTTCAAAAAATGTTTGCTTTTCTAAATTTTGTTCATAAAGTACAAATATTCGCATTTAAACAAATTGTACAAATATGTCAAAAAACTGTACGTTTAAATACGAACAAAAATGCTAACATCAATTGTTGGGGAACGCAGTAATTTCAAAAAATTATCTACGCACACGCAAGATCATGGTGATGGATAGCAACGAGAGGGAAGAGTGTTGTCCACATACCCTCGTAGACCGTAAGCGGAAGCGTTATGACAACGCGGTTGATGTAGTCGTACGTCTTCACCATCGACCGATCTTAGTACCGAAAAAAAGAAGAATGATAAAAGGACTGGTTTAACAATGGGCCGGCCCAGCCGCGAACTGAAGTAGAAGAAAACAAAGAAAAGAAGAAAATAGGCACAAGCATTAGGTTGTCCTGATTGGTTAGAATGGTTTTCCTTAGACCAATAGGTCTTGAGTTCAATTAGAAAGAAAAAGGGCGCTGCGTATATGTACGCAGGCAGTGTAT
This sequence comes from Triticum dicoccoides, assembly GCF_002162155.2. Classification (NCBI taxonomy): domain Eukaryota; kingdom Viridiplantae; phylum Streptophyta; class Magnoliopsida; order Poales; family Poaceae; genus Triticum; species Triticum dicoccoides. Next base: position 17,249,254 of record NC_041382.1, read on the forward strand.
CGGCGTGGGTGAAAAGACCATCACTAGTGCAGAACCGGGCAATAGCACCGGTTCGTAAGGCCCTTTAGTGCCGGTTTCGTAACCGGTGCTAAAGTGTAGGCACTAAAGGCCCCCCCCCCTTAGTACCGGTTCAGCATGAACCGGTGCTAAAGGGCAACCACGTGGCACGAGCCAGCTCCGGGGGCCGGGAGCCCTTTAGTACCGGTTGGTAACACCAACCGGTACTAAATGTTTATGGGTTTTTTGTTTTATTTTTCATTTTTCATTTAAATTTGTGTTATCAATTTAATTTAGGATTATTTTACGTTATAATGAGTTGTTATACTTGATATGGATATGGATATGGCATATAT
>NC_041382.1:17250064-17252128 GCF_002162155.2 Triticum dicoccoides
GCGGTTTCTTTCATAAATGATATATATAATAACTCATCATCATCATCATCACATATTAATAAATAAATAAACTCTTGCATCATATCATCACCAACAACAGTATATATATATACTAGCTAGCTAAAAATCATCGTAGTCGTCATTAATTACCACTATTTAATCATTATAGTCATTACCACTATCTAATCATCACCAACACTAGCTAGCTTAAAGAAGAAACATTCACTTGTAACAGAAGCAAAGATATCATCAAATTCAACATGGTCATGATATTATAAGCGTTCACAAGCAAATCACTATTTGAGATTAATTAAGTTCAGAACAATACGGACATGAGAGAGGACAAGTACTAAGAGCATGAACTAGCTAAATCACTCCTGCTGCTCCCTCTCAGGTAGAATAGCATAGAACATGTATAGCTCTCCTGATTCATCATACTGAAGCATGCAGATGAATCTGTCTCCTAATCTTGGGTTGCGCTTCTCCTTGCTGCCCCCTAGTACTTCTCTGCGATCGTTAACAATTTTGCTCCAATCTTTCACTATTAAGCATTCTTCGCTTTCAGAAATCCTGAATGCATTCATGTGCAATGTAGGAAATCTTGGTCGTAAGCTAACCATTGACATGCGACCTTTTGTCTCGATCCATTGAGGCACAACTGTCATCGGGAGTCCCTGTTGAAGAACATCGTATAGTAATTAATATACTTAGCAATGAAAGTTTAGCTTCAAAAATAATGTATGCAAAAGATGCACTAAGGACAAATAGTAAAAATCTTACCATCTTTCGATTATAGATGTGACCGTAGTTCAATACGATCACTATTGGTCGCACGTTTTGAGTACTAACATTTTTAAGTTTAGAATTTTTTTTTGTCTTGACAGTATGAAGATCCTCAAGCCATGAAACATAATGACTTATCTCCTCGCAGTTTAGTTCAGCCCCGGGGCAGTAGTAGGTCCTGTCTACCAAGCGTCGAACATGTTTGCTTGAACCGAAATAAACTGACAATACAAATTAGTTGTCAACTATTTTTGAATAAACTGTATCAAAGACATAAACATATGCATGCATGGTTGAGAAAAACTCACATAATGGTAGAACTGGAGGCGTTTGCACATCGACTCAGATGTCTATATTACCTTCAATATCATCTTTCGGACGAATATCAAAGGTGATAACCATATCAGGCTCAAATGCATAAGCGTTGCATAGTGCTTGCCAAGTTTTGCATTCAAAATGGGTGTATGTGTCTCCATTATATAATTTGACGTTGAAAGTATACCCATGCTCGGTCTTCAAGTAAACTCTCTTTACCTCCATATCATCTATAGCACTAAAACCTATCTTATCCAAGACAAAAATTCTTGCATGGCAGGGGATGCGCTAGTAGAATAGTGAAAATTTAAAATTATATGTTGAAGCAAATGAAGCATAAGTCATGCTTTAAAATTATAAGTTGAAGCAAATGAAGCATAAATTTTGTATTCAAATAATAATTTCCGTTGTGACTTACTGTATCCACTTCGAATGTCTCATCCAGCTTGATGCTGAAGCGCCTACCATCAACAAGGAAATTTCTGTCGCACAGGCCGCGCTGGTCTTCACAGTGTTTGCACATAACGAAATCTTTTTTGTCGTCAGATGACATTTCCTATGTTCATATAGGTGAAACATTAAACACTTATTACTATCTAACATTAATTAATATCTAGCTAATTCAAATATATATTCATCTAACATTTGACATTAATATATCTAACTATATTCATCTCTAACAATTGACATTACTATATATTTAACTTTTCTATCTAATTCATCTAACATTCGACATTAATCTAACATTTATATAAACTAAAAATATATAAAAAATTAAATAAACAGAAAAACTCATTAACAAATAATATTTTAATTAGATCATCAAATCTCAGATACCTAAATTTTCTTACTAAAAATAAACTAGTTATATTAATTATTCAACTAGTTCAATCTCATATACCTAAATAAACTAGTTCGATTATTTTCTTACTAAAAATAAACTAGTTATATTAATTATTCAACTAG
>NC_041382.1:17252906-17279733 GCF_002162155.2 Triticum dicoccoides
TTTCCCGCCGCTTGGCCTGCGGGAAACGAAGCCTTTAGTACCGGTTGGAGCCACCAACCGGTACTAAAGGCCTGACCTTTAGTACCGGTTGGTGGCTCCAACCAGTACTAAAGGCCTAGCGCTGCCACACCGCGGTGCACAAAGTTTAGTCCCACCTCGCCGGGCGAAGGGCAGCCGCACTAGTTTATAAACCCAGCCGCGGCTGCCTCTTTGAACTCCTCTATATAGCAGGCTTGTGGGCCTAACTTCTGCGCGCTGCCCTGTGAGTCTGCTAGGCCTTTAGGGCCTGTAATTGCACGCCCGTGGCCTAGCAGGCCCACAGGGCAGCGCCCCAATTTTTTTATAGTTTTTTTCTTTTCTGCTTTATTTTCTTCTATTTATTTCTGCGTAGTTTTTTGTGTAGTTTTTTTTCTGTTATATTTATTTTCTTCTATGAAAAATAGCAAATATTTTTTTCTTTTCTGCTTTATTTTTTCTTCTATTTATTTTTGAGTAGTTGTTTTTCTTTTTTGCTATATTTATTTTTTTTCTATTTATTTCTGAGTAGTTTTTTTATATAGTTTTTTCTTTTCTGCTATTTTTTCTTTTCTGCTTTATTTATTTTTCTCTATACATTTATTTTTATATACCATGCCAAGTTGATGGTTAAAACTTGATGGTCAAAGTCTGGAGTTATAACCAAAGTTTTAAAAAATGAAATGCCGAAGTGCACCTAGTTTTTGCCATAACAGAAGAAGTCCAGAGTTGTAATAAGTTATTAAAAATAAAAAAGAGGTGCAATACTCGTTAATTAGCTTCAAGCCTTTCGGAATAGTGTAAACTGCACTGCACATAGCTTCGTGCAGTCTACCATATTCCTCAAGGCTTGAAGCTAAGCAACGTGAGCATTGAGCCTCTTCTTCTTCGTCTCAGCACTCAGGGCTTATAAACCGCTCCTAGTCCCTCTCTCTTCGCGAGGTGGGACTAAAAAACAGCTTACTAAGAAACTGTAGTACTGGTTCATGCCATGAACCGGTACTAAAGGTGCTCGTGGGGCCCCAGCCTTACCTGACACAACCTCATTAGCACCAGTTCGTGGCACGAACTGGTGCTAAAGGTTCGCCATGAACCGGTACTAAAGAGCTCCTTCCGCCTAGCAGTTGGAACCGGTACTAAAGAGCTCCTCCTGTCTAGCAGTTGAATGGTGCATACTGAATGCACAAAAATTCTGGAGTTGTAATAAGTTTAAAAAAAGGAAATGCCTTTGTAACAGATGAGTTTAATTTCGTCAGAAACCCGAATACTTCGAAAGAGATTGTCTAGTTTGTAAACGAAGTGCATCCAGTTTTTGCCGTAACCCTCTCTACTTTTTTGAACATGATATGTGGGTGAAATGATGATACCATGCCAAGTTTCAACTTTTTCAGAGTTCATTTGTAGTGCTTTTCAATTTCCAGGTCATTTAGTTCTCAAAACAAATCATTAAATGCATGAAAAATAGCATGATATGTGGGTGAAATGATGATACCATGCCAAATTTCAACATTTTCACAGTTCATTTTGTAGTGATTTTTAATTTTACGGTCATTTAGCTCTCTAAACAATTCGGTAAATGACTGAAAAATAGCAAATGATGTCAGAACGTGTTGGAAATTGATGACGCCGGTTTGAATGCTGCATACTGAACGCAAAAGAAGTCCAGAGTTCAAATAAGTATAAAAAACATTGAAGTGCCGGTGTAACAGACAAGTTCTCGTCCGAAACCCTGATACTCCGAAAGACATTGTCCAGTTTGTACACGAAGTGCGTCCAGTTTTTGCCGTGACCTTCTCTATTCTTTCGCACATGCTATGCGGGTGAAATGATGATACCATGCCAAATTTCAACATTTTCATAGTTCATTTTGTAGTGATTTTCAATTTCACGGTCATTTAGCTCTCTAAACAATTCGGTAAATGACTGAAAAACAACAAATGATGTCAGAACGTGTTGGAAATTGATGACGCTGCTTTGAAACACAAGAAGTCCGGAGTTCAAATAAGTTATTAAAAATAAAAAAGAGGTGCAATGCTGGTTAATTTGCTTCAAGCCTTTCGAAATAGTGTAGACTGCACTGCACATGGCTCAGTGCAATCTATGCTATTCTGAAAGGCTTGAAGCTAAGCAACGTGCAGATGAGCATTGCGCCTCTTCGTTATTGTCTCTGCACTCACGGCTTATAAACCGCTCATACTGCCTCTCTCTTGGCGAGGTGGGACTAAAAATCAGCTTACTAAGAAACTCTAGTACCGGTTCATGCCATGAACCGGTACTAAAGGTCTTCGTGGGGCCCCAACCTAACCATAGCCTGACACAGCCTCATTAGTACCGGTTCGTGGCATGAACCGGTACTAAAGGTTGCCCACGAATCGGTACTAATGATGCCCGCCCGCCTAGCCGTTGGAACCGGCACTAATGGTCACATTAGTGCCGGCTCAAATTCAAACCGGCACTAATGTGCTTTACGTTTGACCCTTGTTCTACTAGTGCATATTACCATTTATTATGAAGAGGTATAGGGAGACCTTAGTCGTCAATGTATTCACGGGGTGTACCGAAGCAAAAGTGTCAGGTATTTATCTATTGACTATGGTTGTTTTAGGTTTTATAAAAAGCGCATCTGATCATGGTTAGGAGCTGCACATCTGAGAAGAGAAGACACCGAGTTGAAAATAAAGTGCATTTGTTTGTTGATGGTGTTCTCGATGAATCCCATCTATTTTGGCCGTTGCTCTCGATGAATGTACTCTTACAAAATAATCGAGCGTTGTCCCCTTGTCTCTGGGATCTTGATTTTTTGATGAGCCTGGAAAAACCTTGGAATGATATTGGATATCACATTATTGCTTCATTATGAGCTTGAAATCATCCCTGTATTTGCTATAAGCTTGAAGTCACCCTGTATAATTAGTCCTTGTCGACATAACGCGGCATATTGTGTTATTGCATCATCTATTCTTGACCTGGCCTGCTCTTATATTTCGTGATATATAAGATACGCTTTGCCTTTGTGACAAAGAGCTGCACTACAAGAAACCTATGAACATTAGGGATTGCAGACATTTCGGGCTGTAATAATTAGATACTTGTAAACTGACGGTGCATCCAAATCTGTTTAATTTTATAACGTGTACCGTCCATGCTTGGAGCAAGTTTGTTTGATGCTGAAAGTTTATATGACCCATGGGTTTTCTCAGTATTGTTCCAATTTTATCGGATGTCCCGAAAGGGTCTGCCCCATGGGTTTTCTGCATCTCTTCCTTTGTTATTATGCCTTTCAGCCTTTCCTTGTGAAATTTGAAACTGGCTTCATGTGAATTGGCTCAGAAACGTTTTCCCTTTGAGCCTTATTTGTTTAGAGTGTACGTCGTCGACCCTGTGATTAGTTGTACATATCTTTATTCTTTGAGCTGCCAATTTGCTTTGTGGGAGTGACACATTAACATTTTTTATAAGCCCGGAAGTATTCAAAGGGCTCATTAAGTGTTGACGCTAACAGATTTTGCTGTTTGTTGTTTATTGTTTGTTTTAACAGACTTAACTAACTGTTGTTGTAAGGTGTGCCACTTCATGTTTTTTCCCATTGTCGCACTCACCACCGCCCTTGCTGGAAAGGTAGATCTTGCCGCGACACTGGCTGGAGTTTACTGATCGAACTGTTGTTACCGCGTCGCATTTGCTGTAGTGAGCAGGGGCCGGACATCGGCGTCGTCCTCACTTTCTATGACCGCTGATGATCTTGTCTGCTACTCAATATGATGATGTTTTCATTGCGCTCTCGTTGCACTTGAACCTGATCTCAAACCCTTTTGGGCCGCTTGCGTTTGTGTTTGGGCCCTATCCTAGTGACCCGTAGGAGTTGATGCACCTCATTTTGCGGCCCTCTTCACAATGAGCATCTTCAATGGCATGGCTTGTAGGATCGCCTCAGGTGCCCTTATGGTCGTCACACTACTTAGCACTCAAAAAAAAAAAACTACTTCGCCTCGCTCCTGTCGACCATGTCCCAGATGCCATGAGCTTGCATGGCGACATGCATCAAGAGCGCCCAATCACCATTGTTCAAGTGCGCCAGAGTGAAGGAGGTAGACCTTTCATCGCCCTTTTTTTTGCCGTGGTGGTGTAGGCTTGCACCAGCTATCCTACCACCCGTTTTCTTTTGTTTTTTTAGAAAAGGAGGCTCATCCCTGGCCTCTGCATCTGAAAGATGCAGGCGGCCATATTATTAATAACTACCATTAACCTTTATTCCGACACTATCTTTTTGGACTAGGAAATCAACCTGATTCCTTCAACTCTCATTAAAACTCTTCATGCGCATTGCCTACTGAAGGAAAGGCCACTTTATTTATCATATGCCTTTTCGAAATCCACTTTGAAGATGACCCCATCTAGTTTCTTCGAATGGATTTCGTGGAGAGTTTCATGTAAGACAACCACCGCTTCTAGGATATGTCTTCCCGGCATGAAAGCCGTCTGGCTGGGTTGCACCACCGAATGGGCTATCCGTGTCAGTCTATTAGTACCCATTTTTGTGAATATTTTGAAACTCACATTTAAAAGACATATTGGTTTGAACTGCTCGATGCAAATTGCTTTCTCTTTATTTGGCAATAGCGTTATCATACCAAAGTTAAGATGGAAGAGTTCTTTGTGACCATTGAAAAAATCGTGAAATATAGGCATACGATCATCTTTTATAATATGCCAACATTTCTTATAGAACTCCGCAGGGAGCCCATCTGGTCCCGACGCTTTATTCGGTTTCATTTGTGATATTGCATCGAAAACCTCTTTCTCAGTAAACGGTGCAGACATGATCTCATTTTCATCTGACAAAAGTTGAGGAATATCCCCAACAATAAACTCATCCAGGGACACCGCATTACGCACCAGAGGCCCGAATAGTTGTTTATAATAGTTCAAAATATATGACTTGAGGTTCTCATGACCTACCACGGTTCCTTCATCCCGCTCAAGCTGGATGATTTTCTTTTTCCTATGTTTACCACTCACAATCATGTGAAAGAATTGCGTATTATCATCCTCTTCGACGACCTTAAGAACTTAAGCACACAAGGCCCATTTCATTTCTTCTTCTCTAAGAAGGGTGCGCAGGCTTTGCTCTGCTTCAGCTTTTGCGGCTTTGCTCTGACACATCAAGCAAGTTCGATTCTGCTTTCAAGTCGAAAGCATCGATCAGTTGGATAAGTCTTTCTTTTTCTTGTTTGTAAATCCCATTTTCGTTTCTGGCCCAACGTCTTAAAAATTGCCGTAGATGTCTGCCATCTTTCTAAATTAGAGCACCCACTAACAGGCTTCGCCCATTCTCTTGCTACAATGACAATGAAGTTCTCTTTTTCGAACCAACTTAGTTCGAAAGATAAAGTGTTTTTGTTACCAATATGTGTTGCATCCTCCGAGTCTACTAATTAACAAGGGTAGGGTGTGTGGTCTGAGATCGCTCTCTGCATCGCATGCACCGACACGAGTGGGTATTTTTCCCCCATTCCACACCAGCGAGCACTCTATCCAACTTCTCATAAGTTGGAGTGGGTAACGTGTTGGCCCATATGAATTGCCTACCTGTGAGTTCAATCTCTCTGAGATTGAGACTCTCAATAATCACGTTGAACATTAGGGACCAACGGCCATCAAAATTGTCATTATTCTTCTCTTCTCTCCTTCGAATTATATTAAAATCCCCTCCAATTAGGATTGGGAGTCTTTCATCCCCGCAGATCCTAACCAGATCCGCTAGGAAGTCAGGCTTAAGTTCGGGTTGGGCTGCTCCGTATACAGCCACCAGAGACCAGCGGAATCCATCCACCTTTGACCTCACCTGAAACTTAACCGCAAAATCACCTCGAACCACATTAATCACCTCTAAAGTTTCACACTTAACCCCCAACAAAATCCCACCGGATCTTCCTCTGGGAGGAAAACAGTGCCAATCAAAATCGATTCCGCCAGACAAAGTTCCAAGGAACTGTGAGGTGAAATTATCTCTTCCTGTTTCGAGAAGTGCAATAAAGTCAAGTTTCTGATCTATCGATGTCTCTGCAAGGAACCTTCTTTTAGCCAAGTCTGCTAGACCTCTACTATCCCAAAAAATTCCTTGTATAAGTTATCATGATTTTTTTTCTGAAGCTTAACTCTAGCACTTCTACGGACGAAAGATGTAGGATATACCGTCCTTTTCCAGGAACGCTTGGGTTTATCCATCACGACTTCTACATCTTTAAGACCGGAGTGGCCCTGGGCCTTATAGTCGGGCGTTGATGTATGTACATTTCCCTCTGACTCCGACCCTTCTACCTCAACTTCGGCTTCCGAAGTAGGCATCAGGTCATTACAAAAACTTTCAAGAGCCATTATCCCTAAGTTGTTAACGCCAAAGTCTTACGGCCGCAACGTTACCAATAATCTCAGATGCTCGCTCAGCTTCTAAGTCTAGCAAGTCATTAACAGATTTAGCAACTTCCTTCCCATTAGACCCGAGTGAAACACCTAAGTCATTGGCCTTACTAATTATCTCATGCTCAGTAAAATGCAAAATGGAACAACTCTTGTTAAATGACATACCTATAGTCGCCTCGACATCTCGAAGCTTGGCTGCCCTCATAGCATGCCCTAACTGCAAGTCGTCCGCATTTGGTTGGTCTTGAATCCTGTTACTGACACGCCTGCCAGTTGACACCGGATCCATGATCCCACCAAACGCGATAACCTCCTTAGTAGTCCTCTCCCTCGGCGATTAAGGCATTGGAGGTGCGGTCAACGTGGCCCCTCCAGTAGCTACGACCGCCATCACCTCTGACAGTGCAGCCACACGCCTGTCAGCAAGCGTCGGTGAGGCCGTAAGCGGACTCTGCTCATCCGTGATCCCAGAATGCTTTTTGGGGAGCTCCGGTGAGGTTGGACCTCACTGCTCATAGTATGAGAATGGTTTGGGGAGCACTTGCACACAAATTCACTAGACACATGCGAACAAAGGAGAGCGATGCTTTGGCACTATGCTAGGCGTGAGAAGCACCACAATGCGATCTGTTAGTGCCACAAACTCATCGTATGTATGAACATGGCACACACATGTCATGTGAAAACTTGAAGACACAAAAAAGGGAAGCCACACACACTCGCGCGCGCGCACACACACACACACATTCCGGCAAGAAAACTGGAAAAATACGAATATATCGCGCACACGTTGTGGCTCATTCAAACCAATAGACAATGCTAAGGAAAACCGGAAAACCACGAACATGCATGGAGCACATAGGTCGAGGCTCATGTGGAAGTCAGAGAACATAGGCCAATAAGAATCTCGAAAAATTGAACGAGCAACCTTGCTAAATGAGACCTTTGATCCTAGCCACGCCTGAGTATGCCTGCATGAGTGAGGAGAGCCCAAACATGAGTCAGGTATTCCCCTCCTCGCGTGAGGCGTGTTCCATGTGCGCCACGGTGTTGTTCGATGGCACTATGTAAATGATGGGTCTCATCCCAGAACTCCGCCAACACCTTCCATCGGATGATGACATCTTCCTTCTCAAGATCCCTCCCTAGCTTCAAGCCTTTGACAAAGATGCTATCTTCCGGAGATCTTTCTTCATTGTTGTTGTTGTCTTTGATACCAGTGATGATCTTCAACAATCTATCTCTAGTTGGCTTGCCTTTACCCAGCACAGGACATCCTTCCAATATCACATCATTCAAGACGAATGTTGTATCTTTGGAGTTCCCAGGAAGCAACTCTGGAATAAAGAACATCAAGTAGGCACAATATTTGGATAAGGTGGTCGCAATTTGCTCGCAATTATCTAGTTTCACCTTCTCTTGTTGCCGTGCACCACTTTGATGATGTACCTCTGACTCCTCATGGGAAGATGCAATGTTGAAATGTTCGGTTGCGATGTGCTGTCTAGCTATTGTTCTCTAGTAGTGCCCAGGCGAATTCTACGTGGACACCGTTCATATGCAACGCCGCTTCACCGTTGGTTAGAGGACCATTGTCGCTATGTTTTTGCAAGCAAGAAACTACCTCGTTCCTGACCAAACTAGGAACCACTTGGAACGTCTTGTTGAAGAATGCCATTGAATGAGAGAAATATTGGTATTTGGAGTCCTTGAAGCACATTCCTGGGCCTTCATAGGGTTCACAAAAGATGAATTTGCGCGCAAGAAGCATTCAGTTACAGATGACTGGCCTATCTGATTTTGCCAATATCCAAATGAACTAATCCTGCCAAACAGTTTCTTCGAGACAAGGACCAAAAACTTTGTAAGAAACTGAGCAATGGACAAGAGAGGATTGCAGTACTTCAAGATGAGATCGCTGACTAGTGAAACCGTGGCCCAATCTGATGTCAGATATAGTGCGATATGAAGTGCTTCAAATATAAGGAGGGCTCCCATAATGAGGACAGTTGTGATAACATCAACCATCTTGTCCCAACCTCGATCATGGGGCCCGGTGTCATGATTTTTTTTGAACCGGGCATTACCCCTTTCCATTAATAACATAACGGAAATACATTGTCCCTTGACAGAGCTAAGAAGGAAGCGGGAAAGGGGAAAGCGAGTTCAACGCATCGTTGGGAAACCCACCACAGGAACTCGCCTACGAGACACCTGCTGTGGGGCGAAAACCCGACGACACCTATATCTCAAACGTTCCAACGACACTAGCAACAGACTTTGCAAAATACAAGACCCCTCAGGTCACAACCTCGCATAGGAGTCAAAACAAAAGTAGCATGTCCTTCTGGCCCGGAAGCCGGAAGGCGTAGAAGAGCTGAACGGGGTTGAAGCCGATCTTCAAGTCGTCGCTGAATCCTCCGTCGCAGCAGCGCAGATCCTCATCATGTTGCTTGTACTGTTCCTCAGCATCCACCCCGCTCCATCGCCTCACAGTCCGCCCCCTTCAAGAGCCCTGCCCAGTAGGTAATCAAGACACAAGCAGAGAACGCAATCTCAAAAGGGGTTTTAGGTAGTTTAAACTCAAAGGTGGCCCTGTTGCAACAATTTCAAATAGCCCAGCAAATGGCAGCTAGTCCAAAAGTATAGAACTTTGCACCATCAGGAAGATAGATATAGCACCAAGAATAGTATTGCCAAAGGTTGTTGGGGCACAGGTCGGTGCCCAGGACTGCCCCCACCGACCGCCAGATAATCCTAGAAACTGGGCAAAGGAAAAAGAGGTGTTGTGCCGTCTCCCGAGCAGTACAAAAAGAACACTTAGCATTACCAGACCACTTGTGACGTTTCATAACGTCTCTAGTCAAAACAGCGTCCTGGAACAACTGCCACATAAAGATTTTGATCTTTAGGGGGATTTTGGCTTTCTAAATCCACCGGAAATCGCATCCTGCAATGTTGCTTTCAAGCATCTTATACATGGTTTTGTAGTAAAATGACGGTTAGGTCCAGGAGCCCAGCCAACCTGGTCTGGCTCTGCCGAAGAGATAGAATTCAGCACCGCTGTGCATATCACATTCCACATATTCTTAAGGGGGGGGGGTTAGCCTCGTGCGAAACATGTCACCAGCCTCCACCCCCCAAGGTTAGCGACTGTGATATCAGGCATAGTACATATGCTAAAAAGTTGAGGATACTGGATGCGCATAGGGGGCAAACCATTCAGGGAGTCCTCCCAGACTCGAGCCACATTCCCAGAATTAATATGGATCATTCTGCCCCGCATGTAGTATTCTTTTACTTTCATAATATCTTTCCAAATAGGGGAATCATTAAACTTGCTCTTCATAGTGGCAACTGTATCCCTTTTCAAGTATTTGACTTTAACAATATCTTGCCAAAGCTCCTCTTGGGTATCAAGTTTGCACCACCATTTAACAAGGAGGCTGATGTTTTGTTTGGTAAATCTTTCACCCCCAGGCCACCTTTGTCCTTGGAGCGGCACACCCTACTCCAACGAACCAGGTGATATCTTTTTCGCCCCCCAAACTTTGCCAGAAAAAACGACGTCTCCGCTTGTCCAGTTTTTCAATGAAAGTCTTAGGGAGAAGAAACATAGCCATATAGTAATACACTATGCTAGAAAGGGAGGAGTTCAATAAAGTGAGCCTACCACCCGAAGAAGCAGCGTTACCTATCCATGATACGCAACACTTGCCAAAATTTTCATCAACAAAGATCCACTCAAGGCATCTTAGAGAGGAAAAACTGGCTGGCACCCCTAGGTATCGCATAGGAAAATGTCCTATTTGGCAGTTAAAGAGCTCCGCATAATGATCTAGGATGTTGTTGTCACCCCCCACACATAATATTTCACTCTTAAGATAGTTTGTTTTAAGGCCCGACATAAGCTCAAACATATAAAGAAGCAGTTTGAGGTTTACTGCAGCAGAAGTGTCATGCTCAAAACATAACACCGTATCATCCGCATATTGCAACACAGCAACGCCCCCCTCGATCAGATCAGGGGCTAATCCAGTAATCAACTTTTCTTTTTGGGCATTAAAGATCATCTTCGAGAGGCACTCAACAGCAAGGTTAAACAAGAGAGGTGAGTGAGGGTCGCCTTGGCGAACCCCTTTGAGGCTCATAAAGTATGGCCCAGTTTCATTATTTAGTTTGATGCTAACCGTGCCATTGTGCAGAATATTGTTAATCCACCCATACCACTTATCATTAAAGCCCCTCATCCTATGACATTCCAAGAGAAAGTCCCAATTGATTTTGTCATAGGCCTTTTCGAAGTTTAGCTTCAGAACCACTTCAATTTTTTTCTTAACATGGGCATGATGCAACACCTCATGCAAAGACAGAATTCCATCCATAATGTTTCTGTTTTTAGTAAAAGCATTCTGGTGATGGCTGATCAATTTATCCGCGTAGATAGATACACGGTTATCCAGTACCTTTGTAATCAGTTTGTAGGGGCAACAAAGTAGGCATATAGGACGGAATTACTGGATCATCTTGGCCCTTGCCATTTTAGGGATCAACGTAATCACACCATAATTCAGTCGGGCAACATCCAGCGTTCCTGCATGGAAAGCCTCAAAGATACGCATGATATCCACCTTCACAAAGTCCCAGCAAGCTTTATAAAACTCTGCTGGGATGTTATCAGGACTCGGAGCTCTATTACTCTCCATACCAAACAAGGCTATCTTGACCTCTTCCTCAGAGAAAGGACGGGTCAAAAATTTGTTATCCTCATCATTCAGTTTCTCATGATCTCCCCAGCTGTCAGGAGAAAGGTGAAACAGGTTGCCTGGGGCGGCCCCAAACAGCTCTTTATAATAGGTGGTAGCGTGAGCAAGGAGGTTTTTGGTGCCCTCAATCACACTATCCCCGTCGGTAAAGGATTGAATAGTGTTCTTACGTTTTCTGCCATTGGCAATGCAGTGATAATAGGCAGTGTTTTGATCACCTTTCAAAAGCCACCTCTCCCTAGATTGCTGGAGTCTAAAGAGCTATTCATTAGTGAGAATCACAGTGAGCTCAGCCAAGAGCGAAGCCCTACGACAGCACATCTCTGCATCAATAGTACCATTTTCCTCTATCTTTTTGATCTCCTCAAGATCCTTACGAATTTCCTTTTTCCTTTTCCTCTCGTGGCCAAAGACATGAGACCCCCATCCTTTAAAATATCTCTTGAATCTTTTCAATTTGATATTGAGGATGTCTATAGGGTCGTTCGAGTTAACAGGCTGCTCCCAAATTTCTCTGGCCTTAGGCAAAAACGACTCATTGCTCAGCCAGCTAAGTTCAAAACGGAACTCTTTCTTCTTAGGGGGAGCAGGTCTATCAGCTTTCAGGGAAAGCAGGAGAGGGTTATGATCAGAAATGTCTCTAACAAGTTTCCGAACCGACACCAAGGGGAATAAATCTTCCCAAGAGTAGCTCATAAGCACCCTATCCAGCTTCTCAAGGGTAGGATGTGCTTGATGGTTTGACTAGGTGTATTTACCACCGGATAGGTGGATTTCTCTAAGGTTAAAAGCGTTGATCACATAATCGAACTTGTCAACATAAGGATTACGTCTCATTTCTTTGTTCTTATCGTCTCCCCCTCTCAGGATATTGAAGTCACCCCCTATAATATAGGGGATGTCAGTATGAGAACAGAAGGAAGCCATTTCAACAAGGAAATCATCTTTGAATTCCTCTTGAGCCGCTCCATAAACTACTAATATGGCCCAGATTACGTCTTTCTCCACATCATGAACAGTGGCTTGTAAGATGAACTTACCCACTTTCCAGGAGACAACCTCATACTTTTCTTTTTTAATACCGCAAAGGATACCACCAGATTTACCTATCGAGGGGACCCAACACCAAGCGAAGAGATCACGGGGATCAATCTTTCTAAAGTAACTATTATGAAAGTTCTTTTTCATCGTTTCTTGCAACGCCAAGAAATCGAGGGAGTAGTCCTTAATGAGATCAGAGAGGCAGGTGGACATCCCTCTTTTCCCTGCCCCCCCTGCAATTCCAAAAGATACCACTCATTTAATTCCAAAAGATACTACATGTTAGCAACGCGCGGGGTATCATCTAGTATTTAAATGAAATCATGGCAACCAAAGAAGGAGATGCTACATACTTTTCCAGTATAAAGCATTCGGGTTTCTTATAATATGAGATCTTTCACTAATATGTTTGAAACCAGAAAATAAAGTTTTTGGAGCATATCATTAATAAGTTCATTATGCTTCAATCCTCACACTTTATTTCTTGACTAGTTATGTTTTTTTTAGGATTGCTGTCTGGGGCATATCTCCAATGCACTGGATGTGCAAAGGAGTGCTGGAGTATCTTCACATAATGGAGGTTGCTAGAAACTTCAGCCTGAGGCCAACCGGGACAGCTGGGTGTCCCTGAAGTGCAAAAAATTTCAATGGCAGGCATCGCCGAGCCAGTGCTGGACTTCTTACAATTTGTCAAAACAAGGACTAGACCATCCGGAGAGGTGCCCCCTTTGCGGCTAGGAGGGAGAGACCATACCGCACTCTTGACAGATTTATGTTTTTGCCAGACAGGTTCGGCACACTGTACATTCCAGGTATGCCTTTTTGGCGATCACTCCCTAGACCGGAGATGAGTTCTATGTTTGGTTTCTAAGCATAGCGTACAGAAAAGGCAATGAAAAGCTAAAACACTTGCACTTGTTAATCGTTGTGACGTTGAACAGGACCTGGAGGATCTTCAGTCCCTGTGCGTTTAATGATGTAACTCCGCAAGGCCAGCAAGGAGTTGGTCGATTCCCTCCTGTGCGTAGCTACCAACTGGAAGCTTACTCTGCTTTGAGAGTGTTTGGCTTTTTTAAATTTCTTTTTTGTTAATTAAGGTCCTAGGCTCTTAGTCAGTTCTTGTCTTTCTTTTGTTTCTCAGGTTTATCTTTTGGAAAAGCTAACTGGCTGACGTTCGTTAGGAGAGGAGTGGCAAACGAACCCCTTTTGAAGGCAGTTTTAGTTCTGAGACAAGATCAAACCGTGGCAGTTTTAAACTAAAAATTGCCTTATCTTTTTTGTACTTTCACTAGTTTTGCTCTTTGTTTAATTTGTTTTCGCATTTCTCTTTGTACATCGTCGGAATGCCAGCCGGTGGCGTCTGAAGATTACTGAAGATTCAGTCGCAGCTGTCTATTTAGTACTGTATTTCAGTTATAAGATGAGTACTGCTTGAGCTGTGTTATATGAAGATCGGATGGTCCTGGAGGCTTCCTCGTGGATGAATCTACGGCTCCTATTCTCAGTTGGCTAATCATGAGATTGGTTGTAATGGTGGATCATCATTTTAATCACTGTTTTATGGCACTAAGTGTAACTAGACTATATAAGCTCCCTACCGTGGAGTGAACCGGTATCCAGAATTATTCTTTAACTTAATATAAGACGTTTTTTCAACTACTTACACCATTTCTAAATATAAGTCTTTTTAGAGATTGCAATGCGGACTACATATAAGGAGCAAAAAGAGTGAATCAACACTCAATAATACGTCTATATACATCCATAGCCCGTATTTAAATCTCTAAAAGGTCTTATATTTAAAAAGGGAGGTAGTATGAACTCACATCATAGTTTAATTTACAACTTCGAACTCCAATACCGATTAGAACACAAACCTCAACTCTCAAACCATTTAAATTACCCCCTCGACCGGCCTAGAGGTAGTTTTGTCATTCTGTGGCACATGATGAAATTTTGACAAAATTTCAAAGTGTCTAGAAAAAAATTCTAGACACTTGAAGAATGTTGCTTGGGGTGGGGGTGGGGGGGTTAAAATTCCATGACCCAAGCCAGATCGTGCTTCATTTGAAGGCGTGGATAGCGGGTGGTGAGTGCAGAACAAGGGTACAAAGGCCAGTACTAGGGTAAAACCCACCGTTCTCCTCTCGTACCAGGCGGGGAAATCAAAGAACGGCAATAAGGAGGCCATGACGGAGGTCGAGGCTATACGGATGGATCTTGAAATTGTGGACAACAAGGTAGAGGACATACAAAGTGAAGGTAGCTTCTCTCAAGACCCATCTAAGATGGATGTAGGAGCCATGGTGAGAATGGAGCTCCTATTGAGGAAGCCGACTAACCCATAGATAGCCGAGCAATCAACCTCTCAGGTTACCCATGAGCAATAAACCTGGCAACCGTACTTCGAGACTGTGGGTTACCAATGTACTACTGGGCTAGCTGTACCCTTTTCGTGGGAAATATTTTTACCCGGGTATATATTGTACCCAAGACAGACAAAGAAAGGCAACTACTAGCCCCACAACTATGGTGTCAATTCCACGGTGATGTTCACATCTGACCATAGTTTGGAAAAATGTTATTCTATCTACTTTTGTATTGCTCGGAATGGTAAACAGGGAATTAAATGACTATGAACTAAAAGGTAAAAACAGTAATATAAATGGGTTAACTAAGTAAGGCGACACTTGAGTAATAAAGGCATTCTTAGGGGTTTCAGGTTCATCACCACTAGTATAATTTACTTAATTATGTGAAAGCACAATTCTGGGTTCAGATAAGTAATCCACATTATATGTTTTTGCGTGTGGGCGGAGCCAAACAAAGATACGTGCATACTGCCGCAACTCTGTATCACACATCCCGCCATCATACCTCCCCCTCTCGGTGGAAGCAATGATGATTAAAGGTCTCCTTGTGGATGCAACATAAAGCTTTGGGGTCTCCGTTATTCCCCTTATCAAAGATGTTCAAAGGAGAGAGATGGCTTACATCACTGCAGTACCTACTTCACAATGATGATAATATCCTTCAAGTCCATTAAGGCTAATGATGTTGTCGACTTTCACGCTACATCACGAGGAATAGTTAACACAAAAATGTAAAGAGAATCGTATAACTTATCGCCGTTTAGCTCATATACATACCTGGTTCATCAATACCGCGTAGAACTAGGGAAATTACTCAAACATGTTAATGGACATAAAGGTTGGAGACAAATCCAAATTGATTCTCTAATTTACAAAACTAACATTGCAGGAGATGGTTCCTAATGCCATAGAGATGAAGTGCAACAACTGCCTTTCTAAGACGTGCTACAAGTGATGGCCTTGTTGATGTTACAAGCCAACATCATGTTGAAGGAGAGAGGCACGCCGACGCCGATGGGGATGACATCACCCCCGCGGCAGGTGTAGCACGTTGCCGGAGACTCCTTCCTTCTTCCTTTTCTTGGCCCTTCCACTACATTAGCGATGACCTTAGTGGAAGTGTGACTGTGGAGATGGATATGTGATGGCACGTGTAGAGAGAGGCGGCAGATAGGGTTGGTGTAGTATTTATAGCCGGTCTCCACAGGTACCCTTCATGGATCTTCCTCCTACCATTTGTTCCAGGGACTCTAAAGGAGTCCAAACCTCTCACAATACCTTCCTTGATGTCTGGAAGAAACCAGCACAAAATCGATGAAGAGTAGCAGAAATTACAGTCAAATCAATAGGCGGAATCGGGCAGTTCAACCATCTGTACCAGCATACCACCATCCGTGCCTATTCCATGCATTGTCTTCTCCTCTAGAACCTGTGTGTGGTGTTTCATATTTTGATCACCATTTCCTGACATGAACTCCCATTTGGGAGTTTTTTTGGCTCCTTTGATTCATATGAACGAGCCTGGTAACCTCCTAGTATTGGATCTTCAGTTTGGGCTTCCCAGAAAAACATCATTGTGTGAAACTCCATGAAATGGCTGTATATATGTGGTGCTTGCAACTTCTCCGGTTTGACCGCAACTTTGCCCCTTTTATTGTGCTATGTCCATGGGAGCTCCAATACACCTACAAAGACAGAAATGTAAGGAAAAACTAATAAAACTAAATATTATGCAATGACCTCAATAAAATGGATGAAAAAAATATAATTTACGCAAAATGAAAATGA
Organism: Triticum dicoccoides; assembly: GCF_002162155.2. Lineage (NCBI taxonomy): Eukaryota > Viridiplantae > Streptophyta > Magnoliopsida > Poales > Poaceae > Triticum > Triticum dicoccoides. The sequence goes on from NC_041382.1 coordinate 17,269,312, forward strand.
AAATGGCTAGATGTATGTGATATGAGGGATTTTTATGGGAAAATGTGCAATAAATGAGCTCTAAAACATGACACAAAATCCACTCGTCAACATCCCAAGCTTAAACCTTGCTTGTCCTCGAGCAAAAAGGTTGATAAACCCATTGATGGTATCCATCTAGCTTACCAATAAAGTCTTCTGCCCAAATGCGTATCTTTCTTTTCTCTTCAAGTTGTACGCAAGATAGAACTTATTCATACAAGGTAACACAAACTTAGTTATGTGTATATTGATATCCATACCACTAGAGTTCAGCCCAAGTTCCTATGTAGCTTGTCAAAGTTAAATCTATAGCATGAAAGCGAATACTTGGATCCTCCTACTTAATTACTTATTAACTTATTTTTCCTTTTATTTTTAATAAACTTGAACATAGGAAGCTGTCAAAAAGTAAAGAAACAAAGATTTTCAATGGTACCTATCAATGTCCTTAAGTCAAAGGCTCTCAAGTGCTAACTTTGATTGCACTGCATCCATAATAGGTACCTCTCAATTCTCAAGGTCATGCCAAAAAGTGATAAATGTAAACTTTTTTGAGGGAATAAATGTAAGCCGAGTAACTGCAGTGGCATAGTCGAACACTCATGACCGATAGTATTGGGTTTTATCCCACTGAGTAATTAATCATTGGTTAGGAGTATCCACCTTCCACAAGGAAACACATCTCTTCGATAAGACCAAAATGTTAATCATCATAGCATTTCTGGTACATAAAAATATTCAAAGTATTCAAAAAAGTTTGCATTTGTGATTTTTTTGCATATTTCAAAATACATTTACCTTTTTTTAACATCCATTTTTAAAAGATCTTCATGTTTTAAAAGCATTAAAATTTATAAAAAATGTTCAATTTTTTAGATTAAATAATGTTTCACATATGTTTTGTAAAAACTGAACAAAACATGCTGAACAAAAACCTTCCGCTAGGTTGCCCCCTTGTGCGAAAGGTGGGTAGTTTGACGCAATGAGCGTCCTATAGGTCCTCCCGAGAGGAAGGCTTGGCATTCGTTATCCGCTAATTTCCAGAATCTAGTGGAGAATTTATTTTTTCTTATTTGCGAGTAATAATAGAAGTATCACACTTAAGTCGTCTCGATTGGGCTGGCCTAGTATCAACGTTCTATAGGTACTTTTCTTCCGGTTTTGTGAGGAATCGGTTTCACAAATAGTTTTCGGGTGGGTTTTTAGGGAAATCTGTTTGTTTGGTTCATTGTTATCTTTATACTCACTTCTCTAATTTTATTTTTTCCTTTTTCTTTTATTACTTTCGATTTGTTTTGTATCTATTGATCATTTTTCTTAAAATAAACATTTGGAAAACAGGTAAATACTTCTAATGCATGGACACCCCTTCAAAGAATATTAACATTTTAAAAAACTGATCACTTTACGAAATTTCATGAACATTTGTAAAAAATACGCAATTCTTTTTATTAATTACATATATTTTATTTTTACTTTTTATAAATAGAGTTCCATTTATTTTTAGATAACTTACAAACATTTTTTTGATAAGTGCAAACATATTTTTCTGAATATGTGAGAATTTTTATAAAATTACTTGAATATTTATCTACAATGAAGCACACTTTTATAAAGTTCATTGAACAAGTTTTTAAATGTGGGAACGAAATTTCATGAAATTATTGTTTTCCTAAAAAGTGTGTAACACTTTTAATATTTTCGTGAATACTTATTAATGCATGTGAATTTTTTAATTATCTATTTTTTCTTCAGAATGTATGAACACCATTCTTAATTAATGAATATATTGAAAGTGTAATTTGTTTCTAAAATGAGGTGATTGTTTTTTGAAAAGGTGTGAACAATTTTTAATTATACATCTGTTTTTCCAAAAATATATGTATTTTTAAAAATACTATGAATTTATTTTATTACATTTGCAAAAAAGTACCCATATCTATTAAAAGGTTCATAAGAAGTACAATGCACTCTAAACATAATAAATATTACATCGAGGAGCCTACACCATTGAACGACCACTGTTGCAACTAGAACGAGCCATTGATGTGCCACTGTCGCCATTCCCCTACCAGAGCCGGCATGACCTTCTCTGTGAAAGTTGGGAAGTCTTCTTGCACATGGCCATATGCAGTGGCGGAGCGCTCCGGTGGGCGAGGTATGCCACCTGCCATACCTTGATTATTGGCAAAAAAAAATTATACGTATGTATCTATCACTCGGCCGCTCGAGCCTCCAGTCCTCGACCACAGCCAGGCAGCCAGCGGTGGCCTCGAGCCCTCGACCGCAGCTGGCTCGAGCGCCCTCTGCCCACGACCCCACGTCCCCTTTGGTCCCACCCACCTAAAAAAACGAATGACCCAGCCGCGACCACGCAGTCCACGCTCCGTCCCTGCCCACTCCTCTGCTCTGTCCCTGCCCGAGACCCAAATCTAGCTAGCGCGGCGACGGCGGCTTACCTGGTGGGCGCGAGGTCGTGAGGACCAGGGCACCAGGCGGGAGCGGGCGGCGGATGGCTGGGGGCTTGGAGCCTTGGAGGGCGGCGACTCCAGCGGCGCAGCAAGCGACGACAGCAGCAAGCGGCGGCTTCAGTAGCAGCTCCGGCGGCGACTCCAGCGGCGCGGCGGCTTCAACTCAACCAACCAGCGGCCTTTTGCACCAAAAACGACATTGCAATACCAAATATGGATGACATGTTTACAAAGTGGGGAAAATCAAGAAAAGGTGGACGAAACAATATCACAGCTGATCATTTTTTTCGTGTGGACACCTTCTATGCTGCCATAAACTCCATCACCACAGAGTTTGATCATCGTTTTAGTGAGGTATCTTCAGAGCTGCTCCAGAACTTCTCTTGTCTTGACCCAAGAAACTCCTTTTCTAGGTTCAATGTGAATAAGCTTGCTAGACTCACGCCATTAAAAGCTTCATTATCGGTATGTTTTAGGTTGTTTTCCTATTGAGACATGTCTACATTTCCATTGTATTTGGTTATTCGTTCGTAGTGTGTATTGTTAGTGTGTATTGACTCTTTGATTCGCATCAAAAAAATAAATTTAGTGAGACTTCGCCACACCTTAATTTTTTTCCGTGGTCCGCCTCTGGCCATATGGACCAATGTTCTAGAGCCGCAGTCGCCACCATTGTACCCTCATATCAATCTGAAGGTCCAGACATGAAATCTCGCCGCCACACACGCACGATGAGAAACCAACATCAACAACCCAAGGAGATGACATAAATCTACACTAATGCTCGGTCAACTCCGTCCTAATGGACAAACTCGAGAAGGATCAGAGCCCGAAAGACCATCTCAAAGATGAAGCGCCACCATCCCCCCAAATGTCCCCCTATGAGAAAAACCTAATCTAAACTAGTAGCTAGACCCGAGGCACGAGAATCCCCTTCCCCACGACCGGCGCCTGCCTAAGTGGCAGACAAAGGGAAGGTGGGCCCAGGGGCTTACCGATAAAGTTTGGAAGGAATGAGTGCCCTAGCTGTTGCACTCACGAGAGGGAAAGAGAAAGAGGGCGATGAAAGATAACTTTGCCCAACTCAGTTATATGAATTTATGTTTACCTGAACACGTATTTTGACATGTATATTAAAAAATGGAATAATTTTGTACTTACATGAATATTTTTAAAATTTGTGAACATATTTTTTTATTGTCATGGATTTTTTTACAATGTGTCAATACTTGTTTAGATTACAACATAATTTAAAAGAGTTGAACAAAAAAAATTAAAAATAAAGAAAAGATCTAGTAGGGGCTGTGGTCGTATAGTCGAGCGCGTAGTGTGTGCTTCGTGGGGCGAAACTAGCGGTCGTTCTCCGTGGTCAGCCCAATGCTCGGCCGTGTACGCGGCGCGAGCTTCTCGCTTGCTATGGGCGAGATGTGGACACATATCTTTATGTTAGGGATGGCACGTACGTATCTCTATGTGTCAGGAACGATCGAGATCGTGCGTTAATAATTAAGTAACTCGTATCGCCAACAAACCAGCCAAGAGACTAGTACGATGAAATGAGTTCATACAATATGGTAACACCAATTCATATCACATATATCGATAGTAGTTATTTCTTTCGGGAGAATATCATACATAAACTAATATTCAAAGGAAACTTCGTGGAAACCACGTTTGAAAGTTTCAATTTTTTTTGTCAAAAAAGTAGGATGTTAAGAGGATGATATTCTATTGTCATGTGAAATTTCAAGTCAAAACATTATAGGATGCGAGCTATGAAAAAGATAAAATCAGCAATGAATAGTGATGCTACTGTTCGACACTATTCAATGATGATTTTTTTCCATAGCTCATATCTCGTAATGTGTTTGAACTTGAAATTTTGCAAGGCAATAGAACATCACTCTCTTAACATCCCGTATTTTTTTTTTCTGATTTTTCCGAAACTTCAAAACTTCTTTTTCGCATGGTTTAGGGTTTCCATCGAATGTTGGTTTTCATATGATATTTTCCCATTTCTCAAAGGTTTGTTTTAAATGAGTATTACTTATGTTTTTAAACGGAGGGAGTAACTTTTTAATCATGGACAAAGAGGCCGTTGGAGCACATCAATAAATTTGCTGCATGACATGATATATCATGAGCAAGTAGACTATGCTCATGGGTAGCTCGCATCAAGGGACGAGAGATGTTTCCACATATTTTCTACTGTATATTGATAAGAGTGTGCTATATAAAGATAAGTAAAATACATCATTAATCCTAAAACTATTCGACCAGTGTCAGGTTAGTCCCGATGATATGAAAATGCGCATGTGGACCATAAAAGTTAGCTAAGTGCGTCCTATCCACATTGTATCAGCTTTGACTTGTATGGGTGGTAGGTTGACCACTGTCATGTGGCGACCTTTTGCACAACCCCCCCAAAAGGGTCATCTCTTTCTAAATTCGTGACCATTTTCTTTGCACAAGACCTATGCGGATGTTGTCTAGCGATCAAATTTGACCAAGCCATCTATCTCATCCCTTGATTCTTTCACATCTGTGTCGCCACCAAGTGGCGGCGGCTCTCTGAAGACGGAATAAAGTTCTCCTCGCCTACTGCCTGTTCTGATGGTGTTTCTAGCATCGTTGGAGTGCATGTGGAGGTTTGTCTCCGGCGGATCTCATGGCATTCGGTCGGCGTTTGCCTTCGATGGATCCACATGGATCCTTTCTTGGTTTGTTGTATTTGTGTGTCTACAGATTGGATTATTCTGATTTACACTTCTCTTCATCAGCGCTAGTTGCTATTCCGGTACGCTGGTCCTATAGGAACTTAGCACAATGACTTCCGATAGTCTACCACAACAGGGTTTGCCCGGCTACGATGAGGAAGGGGCGAAGATGCGCCACTTCAGCTCGCTCTAGTGTTAATAGTCATCACTAGGTGGTCCACGGACCTAGATGTTTTTTTGGGTGTTCTTTGTACTACCTTGACAGTTGAGGAATAGATCGAAAGTTATTATTGCAAAAAAAGGAAGTTTAAGAAGAGGGAAATTGTAGAAAGAGCTCATCAACTAATTAGTAAATTTACCTGCATTCTCAAAATTAATTAACAAATACCGATTTGATGATTTTTTAAAAGGAAAGTACAATTGTTTTTTGAATTTGTCATATCCTAGTACAATTGTTTAAACTAAAACCATGACACTTATTTTGGAATGGAGGGAGTAACACATACGGACCACAGAGTAACATGTTTTGAACTTTTGACATATATAGAATGGATAACCAATCCATCCAATTTATTTAAGATATGCATAAACGTGCATAAATGGATACAAGGACATATAGTTTTATTGGCGGGAGATGAATATATGTGTAGTAAAATATAGTAGGCGCATCCATGCATACAGAGCAACCCAAAATATAGGTGAATGCCATTTCCGTAGGTTTCAGGCACGCCCAGTGCAGTCGATCTCATCAGATCAGATCAGACTATAGGATATACCGGCTCAATTGCAAGGCCGCAGAGGCCTTCCGGCTCATCAACATCCTTCTTCAGCCAGACGTAGCCCTCCTTTCCCCACTTCTCGCCCCAGGAGTTCTTGGCGATCCAGTACTTGACCCTGTCGATCCCCTTGCCGGCGTACCCGACAATGGCCAAGGAGTGGATGCGGTCGTTGGACGAGCACGGGCCAAAGTATTCCCCGTGCTTGATGCACATGCCGTCGTACAAACCAGCTTGGTAGAACTTGAAGCATTCGTCGTTGGAGTCGAACCCGACGGCGACGGGTCGCCCCGCCACGGCTGCCATGAGCTGCTCCTCGCAGTTGGGTTTGACGAATTTGTAGTCCCTGATCGTGGCCGCGTGTTCCTGCAGTTTCCCTCTCTCGCACTTGCCGTCAGTCTCTTTGTAGGGGTACGTTGTGCTGTTGGCGATGCCGCCGTTCCTCAAGACCCAGTAGTAGGCATTGTACATCTCGCCGCTCGTGCAGCCTCTGTCGAATGTGTCACAGTCGATGAGCTCCTGCTCGGACAGAACCGGCGGCTCGCCTCGCTTGGCGATTGCGTAGGCGCTTTCGATCGTGGCCACGGCGGAAAAAGCCCAGCAAGCCCCTGCAATCCAGCACACATGATCATTAACCGGCCGGTCGAATTAACTTGTAGTTTTCAGATAAAATGCTTCAAACTATAGGGGAGCATTAGGGTCCTTGGTGTATAACTAAGATTATGGCAATTAACTAAGCTGGTACCTTGGTTACCTATTGTATGTATATATGTTTAGCGGACACTACTATCTCCATATCAAGTACTTCCTCCGTTCCTAAATATTCCCTCCGTCCCAAAATAAATGTCTCAACTTTGTACTAACTTTAATATAAAGTTATACTAAGGTTAAGACACTTATTTTGGGACGAAGGGAGTATAAGTCTTTTTAGAGATTTCACTATGGACTACATACGAAGCAAAATATATCAAGTACTTCCTCCGTTCCTAAATATTCCCTCCGTCCCAAAATAAGTGTCTCAACTTTGTACTAACTTTAATATAAAGTTGTACTAAGGTTAAGACACTTATTTTGGGACGGAGGGAGTATAAGTTTTTTTAGAGATTCCATTATGGACTACATACGGAGCAAAATGAGTGAATCTACATTCGAAAACATGTCTATATACATCGGTACGTAGTTTGTGATGAAATCTCTAAAAAACTTATATTTAGGAACGGAGGGAGTATAAATGATTGATCAATTCCCCTAAAACAAAGGTCGATCAAACAGGTGGGAAAAACTCTGGCTTGGGAGAAGTTTATGTGCTTAAAACTAAATAAGTTATGTGCAACGAAAAAGGTATTTTATGGTAATCACTAGTTATCACGCGTTAGAGTTATTCTAAAAAATGATTCTAATTGTTTATTTATTTTTTGATATTTTGATACTCCATGATGTATTTTTCAAAAATCGAGACAAATTTTTTTCCGGAGTTTCTAATAGTGATGCTATAGTTTTCATAAAGTGCTTTAATTTTTGAAGGAATAAGTATATTTTTCGTCCTCGAACTCTTTCGAAAGTTGAGAAATCGTCCCTCAACTCTAAAACCATAAAAAGTTAGTGCCTCAACTATTTAAACTGGATACTTTTGATCCCTAATAAGGTTTCAGGTGGTTTTACAGTGACGTGGATCCTGCTTTGACCAAAACGGACCACGTGTCCTGGTTTTGACTAAAACAAGCACCCGCCGACTCTCTCTCGCCCTCGCATTCTCTCGACCCCCTTTCCCATTCACGAACCCTAAACAAAGCAGCGGCAGCGCCGGCGGGGGGCAGTGAAGCGTGGCTACGGCGGCGGCGGCGGTGGCGGCGTGGCCTGCCGGTGATTGCTGGCTAAGCATGGCTGCTGTGGTGGTGGCTGCCAGGGCACGGCGGCGGCGACCTTGACCACGACCAGTCCTGGGCGGCAGCGGCGGGGGCGATGACGATTCCCTCATGGGCGGCGACGATTGAGGCCTGCGGTTGCTGCTTGAGCACGGCTGTGCCGTGGAGGCTGTCTGGGCACGGCCGCGGCGACCTTGACGGACGACAACGAGCTGGATGCCAGAGGTATTTTTTGGTTGCAACCGTTGCAATCTTCCATTTGTGAGTAAGGACATGCCTAACATTCTGCTTCTTTCTATTTTGTATGATTATAGGGTAGTCACATGGATCCCAGAGAGGTGGTCTTCATTAGGGTAGTCACATGAAGATTCAGAGGCTGCAAGTGAAGATTCAGAGGTTATTTGCTACTGTCAGTTCTTATGAATGGCTTATTTGCTGCTGTCAGTTCTTATGTCAGGCCATGTGAGAATTCATGTTTGTTGTTGACTGTAAGCTATATTCAGTACTATTTCTCTTTCACATTTAGTACTTTGTCAGACTAACTAAATTGGGTCGAGACTATGTTCAGACTATTTTCAACTAAAGTGGGTTCAAACTATGTTCAACTAAATTCAGTACAATGCTCTGAAATGTCCAAACTATGTTCAGTTATATTCAGCTTTTGTTAAGCTATATTCAGTACAGCTGCCTTTCTCTTGTTCACACACAAGTAGAAGTAGTGCAAGCACTTTCCTTTTATCTTGTTATTACCTGTACACGCGCACACACACATACTTATGCACAAACACTTAATCGACGTGGCACTCAAAGTCAACGTGGCCTGTTTCAATCAAAACAGGGTCCAAGTCACAGTAAAACCAGTTATGAGGGACGAAAAATATCCGGTTTGAATAGTTGAAGGATGAAAAGTATCCGGTTTAAATAGTTCAGGGACTGAGTTTTGATGGTTTTGGAGTTGAGGGATGATTTCTCAACTTTGGGAAGAGTTTGAGGACGAAAAATATACTTATCCCATTTTTGAAAGTTGTGTGATTTTTATATTCTGGAAAGTTTAAATTCTGAAATTCTTATAATTTATTAGCGTTGTGTCTTGTGTCCATCATAAACTTCTGAAAGCTAGCCACAATTTGTTTCTATCCTTTAATATTTGAAACCTCTAATTTCCTGGAGGCGTTGTGGTCCTCAAAATATCTAATAATCAATATTCTGACAACGTTTGGTTTTGTCAGAAACTCGGGTAACCACTAGTTAGCCTTCCCCTTAACTGGGCTGGTATTCTCGGTTATTTATTGAATGCTTATCTAGTACGACGCTCATCCTAGCATAGATTTTCAACCAAACATGGGGAAAATATCTACCTTGGGGAAAGTTTAAGTGTTCGAAACCAAGAAAGCTGCGCATCACAAAAATATGATGTGTTATGGTAACAGCTGGTTATGTCTCATTAAGGTTAAAATCATTTTTTATTTTTTATATGACTTCATACTCATACAAATATATTTGATTAGTATCAATAATTGTAAAGCATCAATGTTGATTGTTTATGCATATTTATTTCAACGAAATTTAGTCTTCTCTAACTAAAAGTAGGTTCCTTCTTGTATATAAGGAGAGCTCCCTCTCTGACTTCATTAACGAAACCAAATTAATGTCTTGTAACCACTAACCACTACATAACTACTTGAAGAAAGCAAAAAGAAAAAGGATCGAACAAGAACTCCAGGTGGAACATCAATGCGGCTGGAAGTCATAGCTCGACATTCTAGTCACTGATGATAGTAACTTAAAATACTACAAAACGATAGATGAATCCAAACATCAAATGCATGATACTCATTCCGTTCTTAAATATAAGTATTTTTAGAGATTTCAATATGAACTGCATACAGAGCAAAGTGGGTGAATCTACACTCTAAACTACATCTATATATATTCATATGTAGTCCATATTGTAATCTAAAAAGACTTGTATTTAGGAATGGAGGAAGTATACTAACCGCATACTTTTCCTTGATTTTTGACTGGGGTGACTTTGCTTTGATTCACCCAATTGATGCTACCAGGCACAGCATTTGGCGCCGGCTGACAATTGGCACCCTCGACAACAACGCCAGCGCGAGTTGTAATCACCATCTCCTCTGACGGCACCACACGGCCGCTGGTGTGCGTGGCAAGGAACTCCTCGTGGGTTAGATCGGCGAACTGGTTCACCCCGAGGGTGTACGAGAGCCTGCCATCTCGGTTCGCCGCCTCGATGAACTCTACGTTCCTGCGGAATATGTCAAACCGCCGCAGTTTCTCCTCGACTCCCGCATACGACTTGCCATGCTTTGCCATCCAGCCATGGAACCTCTCCATCATCAGCAGAGAGTCCTCCAGTGCCCCATCAGTGGGTACCGCAACGAGGCCACGTGAAGAAGATACCAGCGGTAGCACATCTGTCAGGGTGACCACAAGGATTAGAGCAACAGCTAAACCAGACTTGGAGGACAGCATGGCTGGATCGAGGTGGTTCTGGTGCTTGCTGGACGTGCATATCCTGCAGATTAAATATATATATATATATAGAGTG
>NC_041382.1:17279948-17283486 GCF_002162155.2 Triticum dicoccoides
ACCCAATATCTATTTTTTCTAGCCACGCAACCATGCCGCATAAGCATGTCATGCATAAGTCATAAATCCTATTTTTTGCATTACACTATGCATGCAATATAGCCACATCATAAATTCATGCATGTTAATTATTCGCAATTATTTTGCACTAAATTTTGTATTGAGGATATATGTGTTGGTCGATTGTAGAATATCTATGTCGTTGACCTTTTACATTTTTGTTAGAAACGATATTATTTTAATTGAAATTCAATGCTTATACACTTTGTATGTTTTTCAAATTACATTTTCCTTCCATTTGTTTTAGATGTTTTTTGCAAATATTTATGCATTAATTTTTGCAAGATTTCCCGCAGCAACCCACAAGGCATCATCTAGTTTCTTTCAAAAAGGAGGATGACCCCCCGGCCTCTGCATCAATCGATGCATACAACCATTTTATTAAATTATTCACGAGAATCCGACAAAACAAGTACATTGATCAACCCAAAGCTATCATCTAATCCAGTGGCCTCACTAAGCCGCCTGCCGGCAAGCTGAGTGCACTAACCAGTCTAGTAGACCTTCAGTGCGCACCGCATACACACGCTCTAGAATCAGACGCCACCATCTTCTGCCATTCCACCTTCGGGATCGACCAACGCATTCATCTTGCGAGACCATACTGCTGGTGATGCCATGCAACGCCCGACAGTGCCACCACATGCGCATGTCCATCAACACATGTCTGTCGCCGATTCTCAGCTGCGCCATGCCGCCGAGACCTTTCGGCATAGCTGTGGTAGAAGCAACACCCCTCCTCTTCTTGTCCCCTCCAGCCAGCACCAGCTCCAAGACGATGCCCCCAAGAGTGAGGACAGCCCCGAAGGCCCCGCCATCATCTGATCTGGAATTACCAAATCTAGGGATTCCCTCGGAGCTACCGGACCAAGGTGACGATGATTGCATCCCACAAAGCCTTCAACAAGGAGACAACACCAAAGGCGCCGCCATCGTCCACCATGACCGAGGTCAACAAGGTTTCCACCTACAGTCACGCCATCCCGACCCCGCAGATAGCTGGATCCGTGCAAACCACACCATGAAGACGAATGCAGCAGGCAGATAGCCGGTAGAGGCCTACAGCCACCCCTCACCGGCCCCTTCCCGCGCCGCAGGGCGACCACAAACCATGCCACGATGGATCTGGACCGGTACCAGATGCACGGCCACCGCCACCAGCCATCACCAAGCCGGGCTGCCCACCAAAGCGCGCATCCCGTCGGCGTTTCATCATTTCGTGTTATGAACCCCCTGAATGTTACCAACTAAGGATATATGATACAAGATTGTGAAAGTCTATATCTTTTTAGCATCTTACCTGAGTTTGGGCACATGCAAATTACTACTAGTCACGCATAATTAAGCATCATGATAAATAGGTCTTGTACCCAATATTTTGTATGGTATGGCCATGGAAGAAATGACATCTCTTGGGAACCACACCATTACACAATTTTACAACCTTAAGAATTGCTGAAACTTTTAGGACCATATGAATTACTACACCATTTCTTGCAGTTTTGGTCTTGTAGTTACATGAAAAAAAATAATGAAAACATTTAGATCATTAAAACATTGTATTATCTTTACATGTATTTAATGGGACAAAAATATGCATGTACATTTTGGGCAAAAAGAATTTAAATGTCGATCGAAAAATAGAGAAGCTATGTTAACGGTAGACAAATTTTTAAAGATTGCATTTTGTTTTCACATATCACCAATAGTTATGTTTGTTTATTGAAATATTGTACATGTACTTCAGTTCATGCATGTGACTATTATTTTGCTGAACTATAATATTTGGATGATCAATATTTCATGGAGGACGCTACACGTATCGACCATTGGCACTGTTTCTTTACATTTTTTTGTTTTCTCACATAGCCACAACATATTTCATACTTTTAGTTGTCAGGAATATTGTACTACAAAACAAGGAAAGGCGTGATGCATGACACTATCTCTTTCAAACTTGTCATAATTATGTTCGGCCCAGCATTTCTTGGTCCACTCCAATGATTCCAATTTTTTTATATTTGTTGTCCTCTATATTAGCGATCCATACTACACAACAAGAGATAGTGTGATACACGCCAGCCCCATAATTTCATGATACTTGTCTCATACAGGGTTTTAAGATGGCCACGGGAAAACGTGGATCCTGGTAGGATCGGGGAGCTTCTGGTGCTGGCTGGAGACGTGCATCATGCATGCGCGTGTGGTGGTCATGTATGCTCTCCTGCTAGAATATTGCTTGGTGGATGGTGGTCCAGTTGTCAGTAATCACTCTTCGTGAATCCAAATGTGGTGGCGAGTACTCATTGATCGATTTGTTTACATTGTATACGTATCTTTTTTGATAGAGTGAATTCTGGTTTTTACCCTCTATTTTGACATTTTTGACGCTAATTACCTCATTTAGCGAGATTTCACCCGTTTTACCCCATTTAGCAAAAGTGTTGCCATACTTTACCCCGTTTAAATTTTTGTGAGCGTTCTGACCTATGGGTCACAATTTCCTCTCTCAATCAGTTAGAGTTAACGATTCCTATTTTAATTGGAAAGAAGATCATGGATGCCTCCAACTTTTTTTTGAATCGTGGTTGCCTCCCTGTCTACAACCTGTACGATGGGTCAAATAACAATCGACATACGCTAATTTTCGTGCTAAAGGCTAATACGTGTAACAATATGGGAAGGAGGGAGTACATGATTTCAGATTATATTAGTATATTTACACCACTTTAATCTGATCCACACAATTATGTATACTTAAGGTCGCGTATGATAATAATGAAGAAAAACATACATTGTTTCAGATTATATCAGTAATAATTTCTCCTATAATTTATTCAATGGTAACGTGCCACGCTAATCAAATATAGACATCTCATCAGAATACTTCTTCAAACCGGAAACGAGTAGTCTAAACCCATTTAATATGCATCAAAGACTCAGAGAAAATCTAGCCACAAAAAACCTAACCACCAGGGATGAGAAACAGAGAATGCGGCCATGCATATGGGAGTGGAGAAGATTGACATAACGCTCCGACATCGCCAACTGCCATGCATCTTGCCTGCCGCTTGTCTCCTACGTCGTCCTACCCCCTCCTAACGAAGGAGGTCGTGGTTTTGGGCAGGATTGTGTGTGTGATTGGAAGGAATGCGGGTGATGTTTGCCGTGAATATTGGAGGCCAACATGGTGCGGCCCGACTCGGGCGTTGTGCATTTGACGCGAGCGACCTGCCCTAGTGCGCTCAAATTGGGCCGGGCCGGCGGGAGAAGTTGTGAGGATCAGCTGGACCAGACAATTGAGACCCTTAGAACACATACAAAATGTTAAACAGGATAAATTGTGGCAACAATTTTGCTAAATGGGGTAAAGCGGATGAAATCCTGCTAAATGGGGTAATTAATGTCAAAAATGTCAAAATACGAGGTAAAAACCGGAATTCACTCTTTTTGATACTTTGGACTAGTAATTACTACT
>NC_041382.1:17283721-17288691 GCF_002162155.2 Triticum dicoccoides
CAAGGTTCAAACAACAATAACAACAACGACAACAATAATAATCTCTATACCTAATAATAAAGGGGCTATTGCTTCTTACCACCACATTTTTCGTTCGTTAATTTTGGTATGTCTGTTTTTACACCTGTGAGCGTTCGTTCATACCTCGCTCCTGGTCTCCTTGATCCTTTCCTCGATATAAAATTCGCTAGTCCGTACGTCACTTGGGCATTAATAAGGATTGTGTGAGGATTGAAAGGAAGGATTTGATTGGCGCTTGAATATTTAGACAGTTGAGGGTGCACACAACGTTATGCGAATGTTTTCTGGTGGGAATGAACATATGAACACGGCTAAAACATCGACATCCTTTATAATGTTGTATTTGTAGGGCTAAAATATTAATGAGTTTATTTCTTTATGATTTTTGCGCTTGCCAGTTTGAAATGTCAATTAATATACTAGGAGCATTACAAGTCCACAAAATTATAAGTTGGTGGCAAGAGAGACTCGCGAAGCGGTGTGATACAGTATGATCAACAAACTCATAGTTGTGGGATTAATCACGTTCGTCATGACTAGCATAACGGCTAGTGCGTTGCAACGAGAGAAACAAAACCATAATCTCCATGGCCATGACCACATTTTGTTACATCACCGAGATGCACCATCACTCTCATTTTCATGAAATCGTGAACAATCTTTGAAAATTATGAACATTTTTTAAACTCGTGAACATTTGTACATATTTTTGAACATTTTCTAAAATCATGAACATTTTATACTATTAGCAAACATTTTCTAAATTGTAAACATGTTTTAAAATATTTTTCTCGAAAAGGTGAGCATTTCGAGAATCGATAGACATTTTTTGGTGGAACAATTTTTTAAATTCATGAACTTTTTTGATTTGGCGAACATATTTTGAAATGCATGATCATTTTTTGAATCAGCAAACATTTTATGAATAAATAAACTATTTGGCAAGTCATCAACAGATTTTAAATTTTTAGGATATTTTTCAATTCATGAACATTTTTTGAATTGGCGAAACTTTGTTCAATTTCATGAACATTTTTAATACACAAACTTTGTTTACAAATCATGAATATTTTTTGATTTCCCGAACATTTGCTTTCAAAATTGCCAATATTTTGAACATGTGAACATTTTTTAAAGATTGTGAATTTTTTCTGAATGCGCAAACATTAATGAATTATTATAGTATTTGAAAATTCTCATTTTTTAAATTTTCAGAACTTTGTTGAAGTCCCCAATTATTTAAAGTAGAAAAAAAACGAAGACGCAAAGGAAAACAGAAGTTAAAAACAGGCCACTCAGACATGGGCCGGCCCAAACAGGCGTGCAGAGCGTAATATAGAAGTTTCCTGCTATATAGGGCAGTGAAACTTTTTTTATCACTTATAGGTGGCATCGGTGGGTAATTTTTTTCCTACTTTGGGGGGAATTTTTGTGACACACCGGCAGAAGCAATAGCCCCTGTACATATCGGAAAAGCTTTTTCACAATTCTAATCTTTCTCCCCCGTGATTTAAGGTGGGCCTAGTGAGATCTCTATCCTAACTCTCTGCCCCCCCCTCCCCCCCGATTTTCCTCCTCCAGGGTGACAAACATGACTACCATCGATAATTGTGACAAAAAGAAGAATTAGCGACAACAATGGGTCTCTACAAATGTACAAGTTTTTGTTTCTACAGTTACAACAATGACCACCGGTTGTATCAACAATAAATAATATTAATATGTCAATCAACCGTGCGTTCTCAGTATTTATGCTTTCTATTAATATTAATTTTCATTTATATAGATAAGTTACTACATCTTCTCAAAAGTTTATGACATGTGTATCATCCTTTCATAATTGAAACATATGATTTTAGGACCTCTAGAGCTTGCTACAATGCTGCCTACTAATTTTGTTTTGTAGAATTGTTGGTGTAAAATGCTAGCATTCCCACTTTATTATTTTTTGTTTTGTTAATATTGTGTGACAATGGCACGGATCGATGACATCTGGTGCTCACCAGCCACCAAGCACATGCCGACACCACCTCTACAACCATCATGTAATATATTTCAAGCTGGGATCAAAGATAACCAGTTCTATTTTAAATTAGAATATGATGATGAATTATAGGTCTATATAAAAAAATTGAAGTCCATTTGGAATTAGTATATAACTTGTTATTGTGTGGGTCTATAGAGTTTGGTGAACATTAAATATTGCATGAACTATCATTGTGTTTTCCCATATAATTCTAACTAAATTTAAATACACTTCAATTATGTCTCCCATTGCAACGCATGTGCATTTGTGCTAGTATTAATAATAGAGTTTTCATCGTGTGGGTGCTTGTTCAATTTTTTTCTTGTATGGCCCCTTGGTAGGTACAACATTGGTATTTTCGTATCATGCTCCTGTTAAGCATTTGCTTTATGCTTAATGTAAACAAAAGAAACATGTAACCCAATTCAATTAGCACCGCTTATACACCATTTCATAGGTTTTGGTCATTGAATAGTTCACCATGTTGCTCGCGATCCCTAGTGTGTCACCGTCACCCACCCTCCACTACCTCCCACCGTTAGGCAGTGCCCGTGAGATGGTCGCCAACAAAGCGACTATCTCGTGTGGACACAGTGTCATGACTAGGCCCTGAACGGCTTCACACGCTCAGTGTGGTGCTGGCCATGGATCTCACTGTGGTGAGGTAGCCATTGAAGCTCGGTGGTTAGGGCTCGGTGCTTGGCTCCTGGTGGTCGGTGGATTGGTTGGAGGCCCGATGTGGTGGGCCCAATTTGGGTCCATGCGGGTTGTGGTTGGGCGAACAAGGTGGTGATGGCAAGTTCTGCTGGTGGCTGATCTGGTCTTTCATGGCTCTGTAGTGTATTATGTTGCGGCGGTAAGACTCTACACTAGTGCACAAAAGCCTAGCTATGACGT
The DNA here is from genome assembly GCF_002162155.2 of Triticum dicoccoides. Lineage (NCBI taxonomy): Eukaryota > Viridiplantae > Streptophyta > Magnoliopsida > Poales > Poaceae > Triticum > Triticum dicoccoides. Next base: position 17,286,666 of record NC_041382.1, read on the forward strand.
GCCAAAAACAACCTTGCTGGCGTAGACACACGACGCCACCAATATGGCGCCATTGTTAAAATGTAGTGGTGGCGTTGGAGCCTAGGCCAGCACTATTTTAGATATCTATGGCGTTGAGTTTAACTACACGACGACAATATTACACACAGCTATGGCGTGTGACATAGTGTAACGCCAGTAATAAGATAAATCTTCACTGCCGTTGCGCATTGTCCGAATGCCATTACTAGTGTTTTGAAAAGCTGTAAAAAATTCTTGCCACGGCAGCAGAAAATCGCTACCATGACAACATAATTTATTATTAATTTATATAAACACGTTTTTGTCCCACATTGATTTTGATAAGATATTTGCATTAGTAGACGCATCATTTCTTCACATGCATACATTAACCACACACTGGCTAGTTCTTATCGGTCATGACTAATTAAACATTCGCTAAGCTAAATCATGCATGCATATTACATGTTCTTCATTCACAATTATCCTAGATAGGTAGCTAGCTAGTAGTACATATATATTACCAACCATCGTAACTACTAGCATGGTACTCCTTTCCTTCAGGAACAATTTTGAAGAATAGGAAAACCCATGCATGTCCATGGTGTCGGACAGAGATCCACCGATCTCTAATCTTCAACTCGCAGTTTCTCAGTAGTTGGCCCCATTCATTAATTTCGAGTCGTTCATCTCGTTGTGGTGCAACGAGTATGTAGCACTGAAATTTGTATTGTTGTCGGAAATAATGGTCATTTCACCAGCCTGGTAGTCATCCATCACGTGAGGCACAACACATCTAGGGAGCTTCTGTTCTTGAACATAATAGTAACATAGTAAGCAATAGTAACACACACACACACACACACACACACACACACACACACACACACACACACACTATGAGTTGAAAGAAGGAACATATGTGAAAAAGACATACTATATATAAAGTAGCGATCAAAATCTTACCATGCATTTTCTAGAAATGTTGTTCTTGTTCAGTGTGTGCACTAGGGGCAGGTATGGTCCATCATTTGGACCAGCTCCGTTAGTGCTCTTAAACGTCTCACTATCAGCAACAAAGGACATGAGGTACCTCTTTTCCTTCCAAGTAAGCGTAGTGGGAGCTGTGTAATAGGTGTCGTCTACTAAGTTTCGTATGTTTCTTGGAGATAGAAAATAAGCTGTAAATTTTATACAAAAAAGGTAAGTTATGGGTGAACTGGAATCTAAAGGGTACTTAACAAGTTTGTCTAAAAACTTACACGAAGGAAGAACTAGAATCAAGTATAAAAAATCGACCCATATGTCCTCATCATTTTGATAATAGGTGCCGATATGAAATGTTATTATCATACCAGACTGAAATCCGTGAGCTTTGGCCAATCCTCTCCAATTAGCAACTAAAATATGTGTGATTTACCTCATTATACATCTTAGAATTGAAACTGAAACCATCTTTCGTCTTGAGGTAAGTAGTCATCTTAGTCAACCATGTATAACCTGCAACGAAACCGTGACGGAGCAAGTGTGCCAGCACGCTGCCTTCGAACGGGTTGTGCAAAACTCCAGTTACGCATGTCAAACATGGACATAATATCTGCACTTCACCCTTTTGTATCATATTTGCCACTGCGAAATTGAGAAAGCCCTTCACACTTTGATCCATATTGAATCTTTCGATAGGCGATCAAGCAGTGCTGCAAAGGTAAAAGTACAAAAATAATCATATATATTAGCAATGATGGCATAAAAAATCCGGCATGACAAAAAATGGACATATTGAGTGCCAGAAATTTGACGAAACGGAAATGAATCAACATTTTGCCAAAACATTTGCAACTCTCTAGACATTGCGTGCAAAATGAAACATGACACGAGACAATAGTTCATGAGCAATGCAATTTCTATATGTAGCAACTAATGACACACACATCCATCACATATCCATCCATATGCACATGCATCATATATATGCACATAAATTAACGAGAAGTTCGGTCTATATTACCTCATCAAAGGTGCGGGA
>NC_041382.1:17288803-17301887 GCF_002162155.2 Triticum dicoccoides
AATGGAGTGCGGTGGAAATTTTAATGCAAGTGTGTGTGATTGAGTGGGTGGAGAAGAGAACTAGCTTAGTGAGTGAGAGTGTGAAGGCTAGCAACAAGCTAACTAGATCTAACTACCTACTTAAGAAATCATGAGAAATAATTTTTTCTTTTTCTCAAGAAAAGAGAAGAGAGAGATGAGGAAGAGGAAAGAGGGAGGAAGAAGGAGGAGGAAAATATCTAAGTGGATGCTAGATTACACGTGAATAGTGTTACGACGTAATTACTAGTGTGCGAAACATAGGGAACACCATTACAATTCTATGTATCCCTGGGGTATGGGTAACGCTCACGCCGGTGTTATGCTGGCTCAAAAATGGATGGACCCGCAAAATATACTGCTGGCGTAACTTGGCAATGCCATGCATAGCTATTATGGTTAGTGCTGGCGTAGGGCACTTTGGCTATGCCAGCACTAAGTTTAACCAGTTCAGAACGTTGAGACCCACATACAGGTGGTGTTCTCTAAGATTCCTACGCCAGCAATAATACAATATCTATGGTGTACGAAATTGGCCGACGCCAGCACTATTTGAGAAAAGTAGTGCTGGAGTTGGTTCAAAATGGCGCGCCACAAATAAAAGTTGTGGCTAGCCGTTTTTCCACTAGTGCTATGCCGACGGTTGCGGTGCTCGACGGCTGTGAGGCTTTCACTGGCTGCGGGTGCTGAGTTTCACCTTCGTGTGGGCTGTTGGGGTCGACATCATGCATGGATCCGGGGCCAGTGATGTTCGAAAGGACGATTGCTCTAGAGGAACTTTGGCTGATGTGAAGGTGCATGAGACTGCATAGAGGCCCGCCGCAGCGAGTAGCGCGATGGGTTTTTAATCTATGAAAGTGCAGTCGATGTCATTGCAGCCTGGTGATGGCGGTCTGCCATGGTCATAGGTCCTTGACGATGCTCTGACGATGCTACACCTACTGGTGGACGATTGATTTTGGCGGCGCATTGAGGTTTCAATGTTCGTCTGATTTCGAGTGGAGGAGTTCCCCCCAATTGGCGAGAGCCATACCTGTGGTCCATTACCATAGCTGGCAAGGGTGATGTCTTCAGACGTCGTGCCTTTCATTAAGGTGTATGCTCCGAGGGAACCCTCAGATCTAGGCTCCTACAACGATGAACGTCGACGCCTCTTTCATCGTTCCCCTCCTTGGAGGCTTTATCTTTGGAGCTTACTAGCTTAGGAGACTCGTGGTGGGAGGCATGTCGTGGTGGTGGTGTTGTGATTTATGTGGCAACGATAACACTAGCAAGGATATCAGTTGTTCGACGAGCCCTGGGCGTTCCTCTGTTGTTCCTCACTATCATGAGAGGAGTCGGAGTTGTGTGCCTGTATCACTATGGCAGCGATGATGAGTTAAGAGTGATTTGGTTAGTGGCATCGTCCGGTTGGTGTGCTCGACAAGGTCAGTGTGATGATTTTAAATTTCTTCTGTGAGGTTCGTCGATAAATCAAAGCTGTCTGGTCCATGACTCGTTTGGCTGGCTATTCGGTATAGGCCGGCAGAATTCTCGTGCATCAATGAGGTTGGCTCCCATGACTCTACCTTACCAGAGGGCGGGATCCTCGGAGTCTAGCTCTGAGATTACATCTTTCTTGTTCGACTTGTCAACACAATCTTCTTGAGAGATGCTTTGACCTTGTTTGAAGTTCGCATGGGTCAGACCATCTTGCTTGGATGGAAGAGATGACCTTGGAGTGATGTTGAGGATTCCCAATGGCCAGCGCCCATGTTATTGTAATGGAAGCAACTTTTGACTATCTAGGGGTATCCTTTGTAGTATGGTTAGTGAAATGTAGGCATGGGTGTGTATGAAGGACTTATAGGGAAGGTAGCCATACACCGAAAAAGTGACACGATGATGCTTTCTAAATAGATTAAGTCCCCTCATGGGAGCGCATCTCACGTCCTATGAGGAGAGACACCAAGAGTAGTGCTTGGCACACGAAACCTTTAGAATGTCACTTCTTTTGAACTGCCATGACTCCCGACGATCCAAGCCTTACAAGGTCCGTTGGAGTCCGGATCCCTTGTTAGGAGTATTGTTGACCACCTAGGACTTGTGTTGATCATCTTTGACTTGTTTTACCTTCCATGTGGGTGCCATGTAGGACTCAGGCGGGACCTGTAGCTCTTCCCTCAACATAATCAATCACACCATTTGTCTCCAATGCTCATCACTTGCACGATCTGATACAAGAAAGGTCATTCACGTCTTTTTTTATTATGGTGTATTTCATGGAGTCATGCAATTTTATCTATGCCTTCCATGATATGCATTCCTTGATGAAAGCAGTCTGGGTATCCAAATCATATTCTCAACTATCATACCAATCTATTTTGCTAACACTTTTGTCAGTATTTTAAACTAACAGCAACCAAATATACGGGCGTATGCTTTTGATCTTTTTTTTCAGTATCATGTATTTTAGGAATCCGTGATATGATCCCATGGTTAAGACTTTCATTGTCTAACTTTTCTAGAAGGCATCAAATGGCTCTTCCAAATCATCCTTGATATCTTCCCAGAATCTTAAAAAGAAAATCTGATAACTAATAGTATAATAGATGATGTCCAAATGTACTAAAATAAGTGGATGGTTTTCCTTTTTGTTTTTGTTAGTTATTTTATGCTAATAACTATAAATTATGAAAGTAGGTTTCTTGCACTTAGGTGCTTTTGTACCGAGTTCAACGCCAAAATTTTCGCAAACAACGCAAACAATCTATATAGTTGATATATGGCTCCTTTTCTCTATGTCGTAAAAGGGTTACTACTATCTTCATTACAAGGTCCACTGCATATGTTTCCTCGGGCTTAATATTTTCTGTTCCCTTGTATATATATCGGGCGGAAGAAGTGTGAGAAAACAACTAAACGCAGACGAGGCCCCCTCGTTGCCCCCCGCTAGGGCAACTCGGCGGTGCCAAAAACCTAGCCGCCGCTGCCGCGCACTCCCTCCTCACCTCCCTCCGCCGCCGCCGGGGGACGCCACCGGGCTATGCCCGGGGGCCGACGGCGGTGGCGGAGGATTTCCTCTCTCCCGCGTCTCCGGGGTGGTGCGGGGCCCCTAGACGTGTGGTGGCGCGGCCGATCTGATTTCTGCGGTGCGGCGGATAGCCGAGGCATGCGGCGGGAGGCCGGCCCGTCCTCGGACGGCGACGGCTTGGCGCGGCGGGCGGCCCAGTCACGGGCGGCGGCCGGGGCTGCGGGCGCAACGACTGGCCCTTCGAGCTGTGGCGGCGTCGGCTGCGGTCGGCATCGGCCGGCTTGGATGCGGTGGAATGCATGCTGCCTTCAGATCGGCGGCGGCGGCATGGAGGGCCTGGTGGTCTCGTCGGCGGCACCTCCGGTCAGATCTGTTCCGATCGGTGCAGCCGGCGGTGGTGGTCATCTCTTCCGTTAGAGGTGGCCGGCCTGAGGCTGGGTGTTCGGATCTCTGGATCCGTCATGTACTACCGGCTGCGAGTCATGGAGACGTAGTTGCCAGTAAAAACCGAGCTGACGGCGGGCGATGGCAGCGTTCCGCGTTGTTACCTTGATGAAGGCATCGTCATGTGACTATTAATTGTCGACCCACTCGTACTACTCCTAGAGAAACCCTAGGATCTGGTCTTCCAGATCGGATGATGGCGGCATTGCGGTGTCGTTTCTCTCTTGGAAGCATTATTTGTGGAGCAGCGCTGGAAGATAGTGGCAGGAGGTGGAGCTGCTTCGTCTAGCACAGAGCTTCGGTGGAAATGTCAAGTCATGCTTGGCCGACAGGTGCTACGCTTTTTCATGCCTATTCGACAGGTGCTATGCACAACAGATCTTCCAAATACTTCAAGCTGTGTCGGCTGGTGGTACTTGGCGGCATTGGTGCTGAGTTGTACCGGTGGCGACTGCGACGTGCTCAGCAGTTCATGCGCAGGGAGGTGGTGCCGTTGGGCGCCGTGGTGGCGTCAACGGCAGCTAGACCGACAAGGTTGATGCGTCAGCACAACTCTGAAGATGGAGTAGTGGCAGTTGGCGGTAGCGGCCTCTGAGAGCGCGCCGGACCAGTGTGTGCCCCATACCCGGCAAGTGGCTTGGTTGGGGCCTCAGGTCTTAGATGTTAGGTTTGACTACGAGGTCTGTTTTGTATTAGGCCCAGACTATCGACATCCCTGCATCAACTGAATAGGAGTAGCGACAGTTGTTGCCTAGACGGTGGCTTCAGACTTACTGTTGTGTTTCTTTATAAGGTCTTTGTGAATAATTAATAAAGTGGTTGCATGTATCGATCAGATGCAGAGGCCGGGGGTCCTCCTCCTTTTCTGAAAAATATATATCGTCAATCATGACTACACAACAAGAGGGGGCGTGATTCACTATCCGGTCATTACATGATCCATTGCATATGTTTCCTCAGCCTTCGTATTTGCTGTTCCTTGTATATATATCGTCTGTCGCGACTACACAACAAGAGGGAATATGATTCACTAGTCCTGCCATTACATTATTCATATTTCATATAGGAATCGATCCACAACTAAATGCAACCATTGTTATGAAATTTTTCAGAAGTTGCCGCCATAAATATTCATAATTCTGAACATTCTGCAAAGTAGAGCTAAGAATCAAGAGAATCTTTGAAGCGATGCACAACTCACCACCTACCTCACAATGCAGCCTCTAATATGGATAAGTTGGTGCACCAGTAGACCAGAGAAGATACATGGAGAAACAAAATATAGAAGCCGCAGTGACGTCAATTTAAACAAAACATCATATCATAATAATTTTATAGTAGCCAAATACACTTATTTTCATGCGCCAGCATACAACTTATCTTTACAATGACCCAAAAGACGAAACAGATAAATACACATACATATTTCATTTCCCAGCAATACATGTGGCAATCATCATACACGTGACTGGCAACATATATATGAGCTGTGACCGAGAAACCAATCCTTAACATACATACGCTCCAAGCAATAAGCGCATGCCAAGAACACAGGTATAAGAGGTTAATTTAGTACTTATCGCAATGACTCCTGTGCAGAAGATACCGGATTCGCAATGACTTTCTCTTGCAGTTCGACGAAAATAAAGAATGGAAAACAGAAGGCTGATGATAAGTTTGTTGGTGTTAACCATTGTTGTTTAGTAGCTAATCTAGGTTATTTCTGTTTGGGTCTGTTCAGTCTAAGTCTAGTACAGCCATGCATGTCATCATGGTGAAGTGGACTGATGGATCGGCAATGGTGCGAGCTGATCATCGGTCAAGTGAAGCCAGGAGTTGTGAGTACATGCATAAGTTCTAGATAGATTTTATCGGTACATGCATGCACCCGAGAGCGAGAGGGATCTGTACATTGCCGTGCCAAGAGACTAGCTCAAAGTGAGCTGAGTTAGTTGAAGCAAAGACGTTGAGTTGGTCCATCGGAGTGGCTGGATGTGCATGCACTTGTTTAGTGGAGTACATGTGTGCGTGGACCGTGAGTTTAGGATCAGGCCGGTGTGTGTGACTTGGCCCGTGCGTTTGCTTCCCTTTAAAATACCCATGTAATCACTTTGGTTAATTATGAGAAAGAGAGCCAGAAGAGGCACAAATTGTGCGATGCCAAAACTCCCGTGTACTCTTCTTCTATCTTGTGTACGCGAGTTCATCTCCTACCTTGGGCAGAGATTACAAAGTTTTCCTCTATTTTAAAGGTTCTTCCTCAAAGGAAATAGTACCCTTTTTATTTGTCACTGTTTAACTTGCACTCTCCTTCTGTATCAAAAAAAAAAACTTCTGTGGCTGTTATTATGTGTAAATCATGTTAATGAAAATGTAAAATCTCGAACTGGAAGTTGTAATTAATTTGCATCCTCGTGCCTTATATATGTGGATATTAAAGGAAAATATATTTTACCAATTATGGTCAGTAATGGTATATTAAGAAAACATGAAATTAATGCGCCATAAATACCAACGAATTTCTCATATATAAAGATGTACCTCATATTTTCTTTTAGTCCAGTTATAGTTATTGCCTTCAAAAAGTTAAGTTTCATTCTCTTGAATTTTCTTAATTCATGGACAATTTACATTAGGTCAGCAAATTATTTTAAACACGAAGGATGGTTTACTACGCCTTTAGAACTAAGGGCAGAGTGCTAGAAGAGACGAAGTAGTACGTGGTTCATGCGTGTTGGAGTCCTCTTGCACCAGCAATGCATGTCGTTGTCTACTTATATGGCCATGCATACAAGATAGAAGGCATGAGATGGCTTGCCATGATGCCACACATAGATGGACCACGTATGACAAGAAATATGTGAATCGTGAAATGGACTCCCATCCACATATGCTTGCACTATCGTGGACCACTGTTTTCTTATCCAGAAGATATAATGGAGAAAACCCGTCGGAAAACCTTGGAGTCTGGGGTTAGCCCGCTTAGCCTCCCGACACAATCTACAAGCCTTGTTTCACTACGCTGGAGTCCTCCATGCGTCTTCATATATAGTAGGTCTTGATGTATATCTATTGCAAAGGCATATACTATGGGTGTTGATGTGTGTGTGCTGTTCGGCCTACTATAAAATCAAAATTAACTTTAACTAGCTAGTGAATGATGTTTGAGCTTGTCATTGCGGACAATGTATGTTTCAGTTCATTCTTATAGTATTATTCAGGTAAATAGCTTTTGAGTTGCTCATCCAGTGTCATTGCTGACATATCCGACCAATGCACATAATGGATTATATATACCATCCAACAGTGGCACCTCTCTATCATCAGTAAGTGATCCACCAGCGCCCCATTAGTGGAGGCCACATGTGGCAGGCTGACTACAAGGAGTAGAACAAGACCTAAAGAAGATGAGAAGGACAACATAGCCACCAGTGTTCAAATTGTGGCATTCACATTTATACTTTATGTGTCTCCCATACACTAAAAAATCAAAAAACAAGGAGTTTAGCATGGCAGGATGTACGTGGTTCTTGTGCCTAGTGGACCTGCAGGTTAAAAAGAGGTTTTGTGAGACACCCACACGTTTTGAGAGAGAGAGGGAGAGAGAGAGGAGAGAGAGAGAGAGAGAGAGAGAGAGAGAGAGAGAGAGAGAGAGAGATGGCACCAATACAAAATTTTACAATCTTAGTAACTGTTGAAACTTTTACCAGCATATGAGTTCATACACTATTTCTTCCTGTTCTGGTCTTGCAGTCACATGAAAAAAATGACAATATATAGATCTTCAGAAAAAATTGAGCAAGAAGAAAGTGAATGTATTTAATGGGTTCAGAATATGTATGTACATTTTGAGCAAGAAGAAAGTGAATGTCTATTGAAAAGAAGAGAATCTACACTAGTGATAGACAGAATTTGAAAGATTGCATTCTTTTCACATGTCTCAAGTAGTTATGTTTGTTTATTGAAATATTGCACACATACTACATCTCATACATGTTACAGTTCTTTTGCAAAACTATAATACTTGCTCTCATGATAAATATCGCATGGAGGGTGCTACACGTATTGATCATTGTCATTGTATCTTTCTATTTTGTTTGATTTATTTATCTCATAGCCACAACATATTTCATACCTTTTGTTGTCAGGCATATTCTACTACAAAACAAGGGAAGCCGTGATGCACGACACTATCTTTGAACTTGTAGTGATTATCTTTGACGCTTAATTTCATGGTCCACCCCAATGATTCCACAATCTTCATATTTTTGTTCTCTTGTATATTATCATCAGACTACACAACAAAAGAGAGCGTGATACACACCAGCCCTATCATTTGATGATACTTATCTCATACAGAGAGCCCTACATGCATTAAATGTAATGGGATTTATAGATCTGCACATTAAATCCACTTTTCATGTTCAAAAAGAAACAATTATAGAAGTACCACCAAAAACTACTAAACATATCCATCATCAGCAGATGAGGCTTGTGTGTACCTCCAGTGCCCCATCAGTGGCCAAGCCACGAGGCATGTCAGAGTGATACGATGGCCACAATAAGACTGAAAGGATTGCACACTAGTGCAGAACCGGGCAATAGCACCGGTTCGTAAGGCCCTTTAGTGCCGGTTCGGTAACCGGCACTAAAGTGTGGGCACTAAAGGCCCCCCTTTAGTACCGGTTCAGCATGAACCGGTGCTAAAGGGCAACCACGTGGCACGAGCCAGCTTCGTGGGCGCGTAGGACATTAGTACCGGTTGGTAACACCAACCGGTACTAAATGTTTGGGTGTGTTTTGGTTTTATTTTTTATTTTTACTTTAATTTTGTGTTTTCAATTTAATTTAGTGATTGTTTTACATTATAATGAGTTGTTAAATCATTAGGTGAATGTACCGCAGATTAGTTTGACTGGATGCATGTGGATCCTAGCTAAGTCATCAAGTATATGTCATATCCATATTATATATACTTGATCACCTAATTAAGTGATCGAGGTAATATGGATATGGCATATACTTGATCACTTAGCTAGAATCCATCCAGTTGAAACTAATATGCAGTTTCTTTCATAAATGATATAATAACTCATCATCATCATCATCATCATATTAATATAAAAACTCTTGCATCATATACATCATCACCAACAACAGTTTTCATAGCTAGCTAAAAATCGTCATACAATAGTCGTCTCATTACCACTACTTAATCATCATATAGTCATTACCGCTATCTAATCACCACCAACACTAGCTTAAAGAAGAAACATTCACTTGTACCAGAAGCAAAGATATCATCGAGTTCAACATGGTAATGATATTATAAGCGTTCATAACACCACAAAAGCAAATCATTCTTTGAGATTAAATTCAGGACGAAGAACACGGACATGAGAGGACAAGTACTAAGAGCATGAACTAGCTAATTAATCACTCCTGCTGCTCTCTCTTAGGTAAAATAGCATAGAACATGTATAGCTTTCCTGATTCATCATATTGGAGAATGCAGATGAACCGGTCTCCTAATCGTGGGTTGCGCTTCTGATTGCTGCCCCCTATTACTTCTCTGTGATCATTCACAATTTTGCTCCAGTCTTTTACTATAAATCCTGAATGCACTAAGTGCATTGTAGGATATCTTGGCCGTAAGCTAACAATATTCATGGTACCTTTAGTCTCGATCCAATCAGGCACAACATTCATCGGGAGTCCCTGTTGAAGAACATCGTATAGTAACATACTTAGCAATGAAGTTTAGCTTAAAAAATAATGTATGCAAAAGATGCACCGAGGAGAAATAGTAGAAATCTTACCATCTTTCCTAAATATATGTGACCGTAGTTCAGTACGAACACTATTGGTCGCACATTTTGAGTCCTAACATTTCTAAGTGCAGGATTTTTTTTGTGTTGACAGCATCAAGATCCTCAAGCCATGAAACATAATGACTTGTCTCCTCACAGTTTAGTTCAGCCCCGGGACAGTGGACAGTCCTGTCTACCAAGCGCCGGACATGTTTGCTTGATTGGAAGTAAGCTGTCAATATAAATTGAGATCTATTAATTATTCAACTGGTTCAAATAATCTCATATCGAAGACATAAATATGGTTGAGAAACTCACATAATGATAGAACTGGAGGCGTCTGCACATCGACCCAGATGTCTCTATTACCTTCAATATCATCTTCCGGACGAATATCAAAGGTGATAACCATATCAGGCTCAAATGCATAAGCCTTGCATAGTGCTTGACAAGTTTTGCATTCAAAATAGGTGTATGTGTCTGCATTGTATAATTTGACGTTGAAGGTATAATCATTCTCGGTCTTCAAGTAAACTCTTTTTACCTCCATAGTTTCGTTAGGACTGAAACCTATCTTATCCAAGACAAAAATTCTTGCATGGCAGGGGATACGCTAGTAGAATAGTGAAAAATTAAAATTAAAAGTTGAAGCAAATGAAGCATAAGTCATGCTTAATTACGAAAAAAGACTTCTCGTTGTGACTTACTGTATCCACTTCGAAGTTCTCATCTAGCTTGATGCTGAAGCGTCTACCATCAACTTGAAAATTTCTGCCGCACAGGCCGCGCTGGTCTTCGCAGTATTCGCACATAATGAAATCGTGTTCGTCGTCAGACGACATTCATATGTTCATAGGTGAAACATTAAACACTTATTAGTCCTATTAGTTCTATTATTTCTGTTAATTCAACTAGTTCAACTAATTAATTAAACTAATTCAACTAAGCACTTACGAGAAATATACCTAAATAAAGTAGCTCAACTAATTCAACTAACTAGTTTGATTAATTAATTCAACTAATTCAACTAAACTAGTTCTATTAATTTTCTTACTAAAAATAAGGTAGCTAGTTCTATATAATAAAATGTTAATTAGATAATGAAATCTCATATAACTAAATTAAATATATATCTAATATATAATTTATATCTAATTCATTTAACATTTGACATTAATTTCTAACATATGTTCATATATAGGTGAAACATTAAACACTTACTAGTTTTATTAATTCAACTAAATAAACTAGTTCTATTAATTCAACTAAGCATTTACTAAAAATAAACTAGTTCTATTAATTTCTTACTAAAATAAAGTAGGTAGTTCTATATAGTAATATTTTGATCAGATCATCAAATCTCATATACCTAAATTTTCTTACTAAAAATAAACTTGTTCTATTAATTTTCATACTAAAAATAAACTAGTTATATTAATTCAACTAGTTCAAATCTCATATATATACCTAATTAATATCTAGCTAATTGATCTAAAATTGCATTAATATTTAACATATTTTCCATATAATTCATCTAACATTAACATTCTAACATTATTACCTACGTAATTTATCTAATATTAATCTAAACAACAGAAAATAGAAAATAAGTAAAAACAATGTGTGTGTGTGTGTGTACGAGCGGGGGGCGGCGGCGTACGGGCGGCGACGCGAGACGGCGATGCGACAGGGACGGCGCGACGACGAGCGGCGGGCCGGGGGCGACGGTGCGAACGAGACGACGATGTAGTACGGGGCAGCGACGACGGGCGGCGGGGGCGACGGCGGTGACGGCGACGACGGGCGGCGGGGGCGGCGGGGCCTGCGAGGGCGGCGCGCGATGGGCGACGGCGGCGATGTCACGCGAAGAAATTGGATCGAGAAGAAGTGGTGGTCGATGAAACTGAATTTTTCGTAAGTGCCATATATATAGGAGGCCCTATATATAGGAGGGGCCTTTAGTACCGGTTAGAGCCACCAACCGGTACCAAAGGCTAATTTTCGCCAGGCCAAGGGGCGGGAAACGACCCCTTTATTACTGGTTCGTGCCAGGAACCGGTACTAAAGGCCCAATCATTAATACCGGTTGGAGCCACCAACCGGTACTAATGTTTGTGCGCTGCCACCGGCGGTGCATAATGTTTAGTCCCACCTCGCCGAGCGAAGGGCAGCCGCACTGGTTTATAAACCCAGCCGCGGCTGCTCATTCGAACTTCTCTATATAGCAGGCTTCTGGGCCTAACTATCGCGCGCTGCCCTGTGAGCCTGCTGGCCCTTCTGGGCCTGCATTTGCACACCCTAGGTCTGGCAAGCCCACTAGACAGCGCCCCAACAAATTTTTTATATAGTCTTTTCTTTTCTGCATTATTTATTTTCTTCTATTTATTTTTGAGTAATTTTTTATATAGTTTTTTCTTTTCTACTTTATTTATTTTCTTCTATTTATTTCTGGATAGTTTTTTTTTCTGTATTTAGTTTCTTTGTGACCCTCTCTACTCTTTCGCACATGCTATGCGGGTGAAAAGATAATACCATTGCAAGTTTCAACATTTTCACAGTTGATTTTGTAGTGATTTTCAATTTCACGGTCATTTAGCTCTGTAAACAATTAGATAAATGACTAAAAAACAACAAATGATGTCAAAACATGTTGGAAATTGATGACGTCGCTTTGAATGCTGCATACTGAACACAAAAGAAATCCGGAGTTCAAATAAGTTTAAAAAACATTGAAGTGCCCGTATAACAGATGAGTTCTCGTCCGAAACCCTGATACTTCGAAAGAGATTGTCCAGTTTGTACACGAAGTGCGTCCAGTTTTTGCCGTGACCCTCTCTACTCTTTCGCACATGCTATGCGGGTGAAATGATGATACCATGCCAAGTTTCAACATTTTTCAGAGTTCATTTTGTAGTGATTTTCAATTTCATGGTCATTTAGCTCTCTAAACAATTAGGTAAATAACTGAAAAACAACAAATGATGTCAGAACATGTTGGAAATTGATGACGTCGCTTTGAATGCTGCATATTAAACACAAAAGATGTCCGGAGTTCAAATAAATTTAAAAAACATTGAAGTGCCCGTGTAACAGATGAGTTCTCGTCCGAAACCCTGATACTCCGAAAGAGATTGTCCAGTTTGTACACGAAGTGCATCCAGTTTTTGCCATGAACCTCTCTACTCTTTCGCACATGCTATGCAGGTGAAATGATGATACCATGCCAAGTTTCAACATTTTCAGAGTTCATTTTGTAGTGATTTTCAATTTCACGGTCATTTAGCTCTCTAAACAATTAGGCAAATGACTGAAAAGCAACTAATGATGTCAGAACATGTTGGAAATTGATGACGTCGCTTTGAATGCTTCATACTGAATACAAAAAAAGTTCGGAGTTCAAATAAGTTTAAAAAATATTGAAGTGCCCGTGTAACAGATGAGTTCTCTTCCGAAACCCTGATACTCCGAAAGAGATTGTCCAGTTTGTACACGAAGTGCATCCTGTTTTTGCCGTGACCCTCTCTACTCTTTCGCACATGCTATGCGGGTGAAATGATGATACCATGCCAAGTTTCAACATTTTCAGAGTTCATTTTGTAGTGATTTTCAATTTCACGGTCATTTAGCTCTCTAAACAATTAGGTAAATGACTGAAAAACAACAAAAGATGTCAGAACATGTTGGAAATTGATGACGTCGCTTTGAATGCTGCATACTAAACAAAAAGAAGTCCGGAGTTCAAATAAGTTTAGAAAACATTGAAGTGCCCGTGTAACAGATGAGTTCTCGTTCGAAACCC
>NC_041382.1:17302961-17319640 GCF_002162155.2 Triticum dicoccoides
AGTTCTCTTCCGAAACCCTGATACTCCGAAAGAGATTGTCCAGTTTGTACACGAAGTGCATCCTGTTTTTGCCGTGACCCTCTCTACTCTTTCGCACATGCTATGCGGGTGAAATGATGATACCATGCCAAGTTTCAACATTTTCAGAGTTCATTTTGTAGTGATTTTCAATTTCACGGTCATTTAGCTCTTTAAACAATTAGGTAAATGACAGAAAAACAACA
Source organism: Triticum dicoccoides (assembly GCF_002162155.2). Classification (NCBI taxonomy): domain Eukaryota; kingdom Viridiplantae; phylum Streptophyta; class Magnoliopsida; order Poales; family Poaceae; genus Triticum; species Triticum dicoccoides. The sequence continues at coordinate 17,303,186 of NC_041382.1, forward strand.
AATGATGTCAGAACATGTTGGAAATTGATGACGTCGCTTTGAATGCTGCATAATAAACACAAAAGAAGTCCGGAGTTCAAATAAGTTTAAAAAACATTGAAGTGCCCGTGTAACAGATGAGTTCTCGTCTGAAACCCTGATACTCCGAAAGAGATTGTCCAGTTTATACACGAAGTGCGTCCAATTTTTGCCGTGACCCTCTCTACTCTTTCGCACATGCTATGCGGGTGAAATGATGATACCATGCCAAGTTTCAACATTTTCACAGTTCATTTTCTAGTGATTTTCAATTTCACGGTCATTTAGCTCTTTAAAGAATTCGGTAAATGATTGGAAAACAAATGATGTCAGAACATGTTGGAAATTGATGAAGTTGCTTTGAATGCTGCATACGAAACACAAAAGAAGTCTGAAGTTCAAATAAATTTAAAACACATTGAAGTGCCCGTGTAATAGATGAGTTCTCGTCCGAAACCCTGATACTCCGAAAGAGATTGTCCAGTTTGTACACGAAGTGCGTCCAGTTTTTTGCCGTGACCCTCTCTACTCTTTCGCACATGCTATGCGGGTGCAATGATGATACCATGCTAAATTTCAACATTTTCACAGTTCATTTTGTAGAGATATTCAATTTCACGGTCAGTTAGCTCTTTAAACTATTCGGTAAATGACTGAATAACAAAAAATGATGTCAGAACATGTTGGAAGTTGATGACGTCGCTTTGAATGCTGCATACGGAACACAAGAAGTTCGGAGTTCAAATAAGTTATTAAAAATAAAAAAGAGGTGCAATGCTGGTTAATTTGCTTCAAGCCTTTCGGAATAGTGTAGACTGCACTGCACATAGCTCAGTGCAATCTATGCTATTCCGAAAGGATTGAAGCTAATCAACGTGCAGTTGAGCATTGCGCCTCTTCGTCATTGTCTCTGCACTCATGCCTTATAAACCGCTCACACTGCCTCTCTCTTGGCGAGGTGGGACTAAAAATCAGCTTCCTAAGAAACTCTAGTATCGGTTCATGCCATGAACCGATACTAAAGGTCTTCATGAGGGCCCCAGCCTGACCACAGCCGCACTGGCCTCATTAGTACCGGTTCGTGGCATGAACCGGTACTAAAGGTTGCCCACGAACCGGTACTAATGATGCCCGCCCGCCTAGCCGTTGGAACCGACACTAATGGTCACATTAGTGCCGGCTCAAATTCAAACCGGCACTAATGTGCTTCACATTTGACCCTTTTTCTACTAGTGGCACGCTAGGATCAAGAAGCTTCTGGTGCTGGTTGGAGACGTTTATCATGCATGCATGAGGGGTGATCATTTATGACGCTCTATAGCTAGAATATTGCTTGGTTGTCAAGTGTCATGTATCACGCTTGTGAATCCAAACAAGATGGTGATTATGCAGGGATGTGGTGTGACAACAATGTGTGTGAATCACAGTTCTAAAAGTCAGTATTATGGGGCCTTGAAAACTCCTTGATATTAGAGTTTTTGTGGTATTGGTGCTTGTTCAATTTCTTTCCAATATGTTAGCTTAAACATTAGGATTTTCTTACCATGCTCCCGTTAAGCATATCCTTCACATTGAACATAAACAAAAGCAACATGCGACTCATGTTCAACTAGCACTACTTATAGAACTTCTTCAAAGGTTATGGGCATTGAATACTTCAACGGTTGGTCATAAGCCCTAGCACCGCCAACACCGTCCCCTCCCCCTCCCTCCTGATCTCCACTTGCCACCATCGGGCAAAGCCCGTGCGATGGTTACCAGCGGCAGGACTATCTTACACGGACAAAGTGTCACAACCGGCCCCAGGGTGAATGCACACTCAGCGTGGTGTCCAGCCTCAGAACTCCTTGCAGTGGGCGGTCATTGAGGCTCGGTGGTCAGGGCTCGGTGCTAAGTGGACTAGTGGAGGCATGATGGGGTGGGACTCAATTTGGGGATGTGCGGGATGTGGTTGGACGAACAAGGTGGTGATAGGAAGTCCTCATGGTGCCGGGCCCGGTATTCTATGGATATGCAGTGTATTATGCTCTAGTAATGAGACTCTATGGTGCTGGTTGTGGAGCCCGATGGCTGTGACGCTTACACTGCCTGGGGGCGATGAGCTTACTCTAACAGGCATGAATACCATTCGATGTTCATATGCAATTTGCCCATACTAGAAAAACGAAATTAACTAGCTAGCGGATCGTTTTTTATGTTTCCAATTTGCACATTAACTTAGTTAGTCACCCAATTACCTTTTCACTTCTTATCCAGTATCCTTGCCACCACGTCCTGCTAGTACACATAATGGATGATATTAACACACGTTTTTCTACACCACTTCTGTTATAAATTGTACTCTGACATGTCAACACGGACCATACAGTAAAGAATTTTTTTAGGAACATAAATATTTTGAATGGATTAACCTATCTCTCTTTTGTGCACAAAGTTATTCACACCATGACTCTTGTGCAGGACAAACTAGAGGCGCAATAACATTCTATTGCAATTCAAAGAAAAAAAGGATGGAAGACAGAGGTTGACGGTAAGTTTTCCGCTATTTTAAAGGTACATCTTCATACAAAATACCGTTTTAATTTTTCACTTAACCTTACCTCAGTATCAACAAAACTGTTTTGACCGGTATTACGGGTAACTCATGTTAAAGAAAACATAAAACAGTTGGAACTTGAAGCTGTAATTAATTGGCATGCTCATGCCTCATATATGTCGAGCTTAAAGGAAAACTTTCTTTTACTAATTACAGTAACTAATGATGTACTATCTCCAAAGAAATCATCAAATGAACGGTCCATACAAAGATGTACACATTTCAAATATATATAGAAGTAACTCATACTTTCTATGAGACCATGTATCGTTATTTCCTTCAAATAGTTCTATTTCATTATCTTGAATTTTCTTAATAAAAGGAGAGTTTTCATCAGGCCAGCAAATGATTTGAAACGAGATGGATGATGTACTACACTTTTTAGTCCTAAGAGCATCTCTAGCAGATCCTGTAAAATGCGCTACCAAAAATTTCATCTAAGGGATCCTGTAAAATGAATTTACGGTACCGCGGAAGGCATGGAAAAACAGATCCAATATATGATACTGCATAATTTAAACTTCAACTTCATGAGACGATAGTTCACCGGAGTTCATCACACATTCGAACACACAAACTTAAAACATAGTGGATAAACCTACATCTAAACTAGTCTAGGGCTTGACGTTGAGGTTGTACTCAGTCGCGGAGCCGTCGAAAGTGTAGGCGAGATGGTAGCTCTCCTTGGCCACCTCGAGCCATGCGGCGGCGCCTTCTTCTCTTGCTTCAAACGCCTCTTTCACCTCGTGGAACTCGATCTCCGCCTCACGAAGACCCTTGGTGGTCAGCCAAAGGGCCTCCCCGATCTCGTCGAACATGCTCCGCGCCTCCGGCCGCTGCTGCTGGAGTGGGTGCCGCGCTGCCTCACCATAAAAAAATAAACAAGTAACTCAAGTCAATTAGCACCACTTCTACAACACTTTCAATGGTTTTGGGCATTGAATACTTCAGCGCATTTCTCACGAGCCCTAGAGCTACCGCCACCCTTCCCCCACTACCCCTCGTCACCACCAGACAAAGCCCGCGCGGTGGTCGCCAGCGGCAGGACTGTCTTGCGCAGACACAATGTCAAGGCCGGCCTCTGGACGTCTTGTCACGCTCAACATGGTGGCCGGCCTTGGATCTCTCTATAGCGAGGTAGCCACAGAGGCTTGATGGTCGGGGTTTGGTGCTTGGCACCTGATGCGTAGTGGACTAGTTGCAGACATGAAGTGTTGGGCCAAATTTGGGGCTCTGCCAGTTGTGGTTGGGCAACCAAGGTAGTGAAGGGAAGTCTTGGCGGTGGCGGATCCAGTCTTCTATTGCTCTCTGGTGTACTATCCTGCCACGGTGAGACTCTTTGGTGGCAGCGGAGCCCGACAGCTGTGAGGCTTCATTGGCTGCGGGCGCTGAAGTCCACCTTCGTGTGGGTTGCCAGGGTGGACATCGTGCGTGGATCTGGGCTCAGTAATGCGGTGGCAGATGGTTCGTCTAGCTGGATGGAGCAAGTTGGGGGCTGTGCAGGTGCGCGGGGTTGCCTAGAGGTGCCACCCGTGAAGTCACACGATGGGTCTTTACTGAATGGAGTCACACGATTGTTCTTTACTGAATGGAGTCACACGATGGGTCCTTGCTAACACTTTTATATGTATTTTTAATTCAAATTAAGTAAATATGAGAGCCTATGAATTTGAATTTTTCAAGTAACATGTATTTTAGGAATCCATGATATGATCCCATGGGTAAGACTTTCAATGTCTAACGTACCTAGAAGTCATCAAATGGCTCTTTCAAATCATCCTTGATATCTTTTCGGAATCATACTAAGCAAATCAGATAATTAATAGTATAATAGATTATGTCCAAACGTACTAAAATACATGGATGGTTTGCTTTTTTGTTTTTGTTAGTTATTTTATGCTAAAACTAGAAATAATGAAAGTAGGTTTTGATAAGGAAATATGCAGTTTTTCGATTAAATTAATCCACGAATAAATCATGAGCATGACATGGACAACATTGATAACACACTGATTACGATCTAATAGAGCATGTACTACACATATAGTAGAAACATCTACGCATATCGCTAGTACTGCTACAACAAAAAGAAACACGAGAGGGATAAACGATGTATACCCTCCAATCGGCCACGTGGCGGTGGTGTCCGTGGCAGCAGCCGCGGCATCCTCGGCGGCCTTCTTGTCGGCCTCAGCCTTCTCAGCGGCAGCACAGTCGGCGTCGGTCGACATGGTGATGACGAAGGTGATGCGGACGTAGATGAACAGAAGCGAGCAGTCGCGTAGTCGCTACCCAAAAACCTAATCGCCCCTCTCCCGTACAGGATCCGGAGAGGCGGGGTTTTGGAGGCCTGCTCTCCCGTCAACCGTGTATGCGGTGAATGGGACGGAGTCGCCGGTGGCAGCAGCAACAAAGGAACGACGTGGGCATGGAGGCGGAGATGCGTTCTGTTTCATGGCGGCTAGGGTTGGCAGCGCCCCACATATATATGTGCGGTTGCGCGTGGAGGGACGTGGGCTGAACCCACGTCCAAGTCGGTAGCCCACGATCCGACTTCTCAGATCATGGCCCTACCTGTCAAAGACTCTCCGTTCTTGACGGGCAAAAAGAAGCGCATAGGAGTGAGCTCGGCTTGGCTCAATCCCGCAACCCGCGGCGCGTCGTGATGAGGCGTGGCGTGGCAAGGCAAGCGGAGGAGGAGTGCGCGAGGGCCTCATCTCTTCTCAAGCTCCAATAGAATGAGGGAGAGAATCCCTTATAAACCACTCCACCTCTCCTTCCACTTCCGGGGTGGGACTAAACTTCCCACCACCTTGTCATGCCACCTACATGGGCCCTTAGAGATCAAATCTGAAATTGTCATATGGGCTCTAGGCCCATCTCATATTTCAACAATCCCCCACCAGATCTCAGGGGCCCAGTTTGTCCTTTGTTCCAAACACTGTTTTGATATACCAGCATCTCAGTGGAGACCGATTAAGGTTGAGCTCCACCTAGACCAAGTAGTTACACTCCTTCACAACTGAACAATGGACTATGCCTTGAATTGTCAGTTTGGCGTCAAGAAGTTTCACCACAAGTCTCACTGATACGAGGCTGCCGAAGGCCGACCCCTCGGGTGGAGCATATTAGTCACACTCCTGGCCTGTTCATGAGCTTGATAGAGATCACCCCAATCTCATAGACTGTGACCAGCAGTCGGGCTCATATAGGTGTGTTCCTCCAAAGATCGCTCTGTAGGATAGCATCTTGCTTATGCATATAAGCCTTGGAACACATTAAGATAGTGGTCATCCTTCCATACAGTTTCCAAGAGTATTGCATCTCCAACGGAGTGGGTTAGTAAAGTTACTCTCCTCAATTCACCACTGGCTTGTTTTCCCAGGTCCTACTTCACGGGATCTCCGTTCACATAGGTTAGGTTACTACCATGGCAACTCATGTAGGTCTCATACCCATCTCCCTTGATGCGCTATCTATCACAACACGTTATAGCCCTTTAGTAAAGGGATCTGCCAGATTCTTAGCCGTTTGAATATAATCCAACGCTATCACTCCGGAGTTCCTCAATTTTCTGACAGCTTTCAATCTCATTCTTATGTGTTTCTTGGACTTCATGTTGTCCTTTGAACTCTTCACCTTGACAATAACTGTTTGATTGTCACAGTTCATAAGGATGGCCGGAACCCGCTTCTCAACCACTGGCAAGTCCATCAACAGATCTCGAAGCCATTCTGCTTCGCCACCCGATGTGTCTAATGCTGTTAATTCTGCTTCCATTGTCGATCTTGTTAAGATCGTTTGCTTGCAAGACTTCCAGGAAACAACACCACCTCCAAGAGTAAACATATACCCAGTTGTGGCCTTCATCTCATCAGCATCAGAGATCTAATTCGCATCACTATACCCTTCAAGTACCGACGGGTATCCGGTATAGTGAAGTCCATAGTTCATAGTACCTTTCAGATAGGGCATAACTCTCTCAAGAGCACGCCAATGTACATCACCCGGTTTGGAAACAAATTGGCTCAGTTTGCTAATAGCAAATGCGATGTCATGCCTCGTTGCGCTTGCTAGATACTGGAGTGAACCAACAATCTGAGAGTATCTCAATTGATCTATAGCTGTGCCTTTAGACTTTCGAATCAGCACACTAGAATCATATGGTGTTTGAGATGGTTTGTAGTCCGAATATCCAAAACGACTCAACACCTTCTCAACATAATGGGATTGCAGAAGTGTAATCCCACACTCATCATCTCTCAATAGCTTGATGTTCAAGATAACATTAGCCACTCCGAGGTCCTTCATCTCAATGTTCTGAGATAGGAAAAACTTAACCTCCTCGATCAACTTGAGATTAGTCCCGAATATCAGTATGTCATCAACATACAAACATAGTATAACCCCTTCGCCCCCACCATAGCGATAGTATACACATTTGTCGGCCTCATTAACAACAAAGCCAACAGACGTCAACGTTTCATTAAACTTGTCATGCCATTGCTTAGGCGCTTGTCTCAGGCCATACAAAGATTTCACCAACTTACACACCTTTCCTTCCTGACCATCCATCACAAAGCCATCAGGCTGTTGCATATAGATTTCCTCCTTCAGCTATCCGTTCAGGAAAGCCGTCTTAACATCCATCTGATGAATGAGAAGACCATGTGAGGCCGCAAACGAGAGTAATACTCGAATGGTTGTCAGTCTGGCCACAGGTGAATAAGTGTCAAAGAAATCTTCTTCTTCTTTCTGGGCGTGGCCCTTGGCCACAAGCCTAGCCTTGTACTTTTCTATCGTACCGTCGGGCCTAAGCTTCTTCTTGAACACCCACTTGCATCCCAATGGTTTGCAACCATAAGGACGTTCAGTAAGCTCCCAAGTCCCGTTAGCCATGATGGAATCCATCTCGCTACGGACCGCATCCTTCCAGTAGTCAGCTTCTGAAGATGCATACGCTTCTGAAATAGAAGTGGGATTATCCTCCACGAGGTATATGAAGAAATCATCACCAAAGGTCTTTACAGTCCTTTGTATCTTGCCCCTACCAAGGGATTCCTCATTATCCTCCTCAGGATTTTCATCATGTGTTTGATTGTAATATTCCATCGGAATGGCAGGTTCAGGAGTCTCCTCAGATTCCTGTCTAGAAGTGCTTTGTACATCTCTCATGGGGAAAATGTCCTCAAAAAATGTAGCATCTTTAGACTCCATAATTGTACCGACCTTCATGTCAGGTACCTCAGATTTCATTACTAGAAATCTATAGCCAACACTATTCATAGCGTAGCCCAAATTAACACAGTCCACAGTCTTTGGTCCAAGCTTACGCTTTTTGGGGATCGGCACATTAACTTTCGCCAAGCAGCCCCAGGTATGTATGTACGAGAGTGTTGTCCTTCTCTTCGTCCACTTCTCATAAGGAGTGATCTCGTTATCCTTTGTCGGAACTTTATTCAGGACATGACATGATGTCATTATAGCCTCCCCCCACCATGCCTCGGATAAACCTGACATATCTAACATGGCGTTAACCAAATTAGTTAGAGTACGGTTTTTCCGCTCGGCAACCCCGTTTGACTGGGGTGAGTAGGGAGGCGTCCTCTCGTGAATAATGACGTGTTCCGCACAAAAGGCATCAAACTCTTTCGAGAAGTACTCTCCACCACGATCTGATCGGACTCGTTTAATTTTCTTTTCAAGTTGATTCTCAACTTCGGCCTTATAGATTTTGAAGTAGTGTAGAGCCTCATCTTTAGTATTTAACAGATATACATAGCAATATCTAGTGGAATCATCTATCAAAGTCATGAAATATTTCTTTCCACCTTTAGTCAACACACCATTCATCTCACAAAGATCAGAATGTATGAGTTCCAGTGGCACCAAGTGTCTCTCCTCAGCTGCCTTGTGAGGCTTGCGAGGTTGCTTAGATTGCACATATGAATGGCACTTAGAACCTTTGGCTAAAGTTAAACTCGGGATTAAATTTGATTTTGCTAGCCGCGTCATAACACCAAAACTAATGTGACAAAGACGTGAATGCCAGACTTCAGATTCATTAACATTCAAATGAATATTGTTCACGACTTTATTAGATAGATTTGCAAGAGAAAGGCGGAACATGCCTCCGCATTCATAACCCTTTTCAACAAATAGTCCATATTTCGTAACAACTAATTTATTAGACTCGAATACCAACTTAAACCCTTCTCTACATAGAAGGGAGCCACTAACGAGGTTCTTCTTGATGGCGGGGACATGCTGCATGTTCTTCAGCTGCACGATCCTTCCCGAAGTAAACTTCACATCGACCGTGCCAACACCAAGAACAGAAGCACTCACGCCATTCCCCATCAGTACGGACCCGTGACCTGTGGCCTGATAAAAAGAAAACAATGAAATGTCAGCACACACATGAACACCTGCACCTGTGTCGACCCACCAATCGGTGGACGGCCAAACTGAAAATACAACAAATAAATTACCGTACCCAGATGCGCCACTCTCATTGTTGCTCACAATCATATTGACAGACTTGGAGTCCTGCCCTTGCTTCTTATACTTGTTTGGGCACTTGTTGGCCCAATGTTCAAGCGAACCACAAGTAAAGCAGCCCTCATCCTTCTTGTTCTTCTTGAAGGTCTTCTTACCCTTCTTCTTAAAGTCGGCACTCTGTTGGACACTGTTCTTTCCCTTGGGTTTGTGGGAATTGGAGCTCTTCTGATGCACCATATTGGCCACAGAAGTTCCTTCGACCCCTTTTCCGTGCGAGTCTTTTGCCCTTGAATTCTTCTCAACACTCAGATGACCAATGACGTCCTCCACAGAGAATTCACGCCTCTGATGTTTCAGAGTGGTGGCAAAGTTCCTCCAGGAATTGGGAAGCTTAGCGATTATGCAGCCCGCGACAAACTTGCCCGGTAACTCGCACTTAAGAAGCTCAAGCTCCTTAACAATGCATATTATCTCATGAGCCTGCTCCAATATAGGACGGTTTTCAACCATCTTGTAGTCGTGGAACTGCTCTATAATATACATCTCGCTCCCTGCATCGGCAGCCCCGAACTTAGATTCGAGCGCCTCCCACAAGTCCTTGGCAGACCACACATGCAAATATGCGTCAACCAGCTTATCTCCAATCACGCTCAGAACTGCCCCGAGGAACACGACAGTGGCCTCCTTGAATGCCTTCTCCTGTTCAGGAGCGATCGTTCCTATGAGAGTCACACCGGCGACCCAGAACACGTTCATGGCCGTGAGCCATAAGGTGGTTTTAGTCTGCCAACGCTTAAAGTACGTCCCCGTAAACGGGGACGGTTTCAGTGCAGCAGCAAAACCAGAATTTGAAAAACTCCTACACACAGTAGGTTTTTGGATTGATAAGGAAATAGGCAGTTTTTCGATTAAATTAATCCACAAATAAATCATGAGCATGACATGGACAGCATTGATAACACACTGATTACGATCTAACAGAGCATGTACTACGTATATAGTAGAAACATCTATGCATATCGCTAGTACTGCTACAACAGAAAGAAACACGAGAGGGATAAACGATGTATACCCTCCAATCGGCCACGCGGCGGTGGTGTCGGTGGCAGCAGCCGCGACATCCTCGGCGGCCTTCTTGTCGGCCTCGTCCTTCTCAGCGACGGCACGGTCGGCGTCGGTCGACATGGTGATGATGAAGGTGATGCGGACGTAGATGAACAGAAGCGAGCAGTCGCTACCCAAAAACCTCATCGCCCCTCTCCCGTACAGGATCCGGAGAGGCGGGGTTTCGGAGGCCTGCTCTCCCGTCAACCATGTACGCGGTGAACGAGACGGAGTCGCCAGCGGCAGCAGCAGCAGAGGAACGACGTGGGCGTGGAGGCGGAGATGCGTTTTGTTTCGTGGCGGCTAGGGTTGGCAGCACCCCACATATATATGTGCGGCTGCGCGTGGAGAGACGTGGGCTGAACCCACGTCCAAGTCGGTAGCCCATGATCCGACGTCTCAGATCGTGGCCCTACCTGTCAAAGACTCTCCGTTCCTGACCGGCAAAAAGAAGTGCATAGGAGTGAGGTCGGCTCGGCTCAATCCTGCAGCGCGGCGCGTCGTGACAAGGCGAGGCGAGCGGAGGAGGAATGCACGAGGCGAGCGGAGGAGGAGTGCGCGTGGGCCCCATCTCTTCTCAAGCTCCAATAGCATGAGAGAGAGAATCCCTTATAAACCACTCCACCTCTCCTTCCACTTCCGAGGTGGGACTAAACTTCCCACCACCTTGTCATGCCACCTACATGGGCCCTTAGAGATCAAATCTGAAATTGTCATATGGGCTCTAGGCCCATCTCATATTTCAACGGGTTTTTTGTACTTAGGTGCCTTGGCTGGTACCGAGTTCAACGCCAAACCTTCCGCAAACAACAGAAACAGTCAATATAGTTGATATGCGGCTCATTTTCTCTCTGTCAAAAAATGGTTACTACTATCTTCATTACAGGGTCCATTGCATATGTCACCTCAGCCTTCGTATTTGCTGTTCCCTTGTATATATATATCGTCAATCATGACTACACAACAAGAGGGGGCGTGATTCACTATCCGGTCATTACATGATCCATTGCATATGTTTCCTCAGCCTTTGTATTTGCTGTTCCTCAGTCATGACTACACAACAAGTGGGGATGTGATTCACTAGTCATGCCTTTACATGATCCATATCTCATACAGGAATCGAGCCACCAATAAATGCAACCATTGTTATGATATTTTTCAGAAGTTGCCGCCATAAATATTCATAATCCTGAACATTCTGCAAAGTAGAGCTAGGAAACAAGAGAATCTTTGCAGCGGTGCACAACTCAACACCCCGAAATCATTCCTGTGAGCTTACGCACCCGGGTACTGCTATCCTGGACGTGCATATTCTTTGGGATGTGCGCCACATGGAACAGAAAACACTAGGGGTCATGTTTGCTGGCAGAGGATTACAGACGTACATGGCCGTGATCGGCCTAATTGGGCTAGGAGCACTAAAGGACAGATGCATGTGGGCTTGGAAGCAGGCATCTCCAGAAAGAAGACAGAGGAGTCATCCGCAGTCGTCCCGTGACAAATTCTCCTCCCTGCTCCTGTGGAGCTAGCTCGGCGGCGGGGGTAGCGGATGAAGTTTGAGAACGAGAGAAGAAACGAGATCTGAGGGGCAGCTTCACTTGCTGGAGAGGGAGCAGGGGAATCATTGGCCCGTCCGGGTGTGCGGAAGTAGATTTGGACGCGCATCGCGGCGAGCCATCTCCGGCGCCATCAGCCGTTGGCAGGGAGGAGGTAATTACGAGTCCCAATTTTCTTTGGCAAAGCCACTTATGCAGATGGGAGTTAGGGGGTTGGGCGGCAACAGGTTTGATTTTATCCGTATGTTGCTTAGCTTTTCTATCTGCGTATTGCAGAGTTATCCGGACGGGATGCGGAAAGCTAAATCTAGGTTCAGTTCCAGCTGCCTCCGTCAACATGCAGCTAATCATACTTCCATGGCCAGATTGAATCATCACGCTTCTGGAAGAAATAATCAGCGTTCGGGAATCTAAACCAGATCTTGTAAATCAGCAAGAAAAATGTTTGATTCGTACCCAATGGCGTCGAGCTGTGCTGTATCGATGGGGCAGAGCTCCTCGCCATGGGAGCGCTGACTGACCATGCCCTCCTCCATTGAGCGAGTATAATGGGAGTGAACAGAAAGGGACGCTGCAGCCTCGATCGTGGGTGTCACGGGTGTGCTTCCAGTATATTTTTTTGCTGGCACAAAAAAAAAAACATGTGCAGAGCCTAGTACGTCCAAGACTCCCTACGACGACGGTCGCCGTAACATCCATCCGCCATTGTAATCGGACCAGGTAACCGAGCATAATTGCTGAGCATCTCGAGGTAGGGCGTCGGAAGCCAGCGGCCGAGATAGCGCGACCCGGGTGCGTAGGCTCAAGAAATCCACTGCCCTCAACACCCACCTCACAACGTTAACACAGCCTCTAATATGGATGAGTTGCTGCACTAGTACACCAGAGCAGATAGATCGAGAACCAATATATAGAAGCTGCAGTGACGTCAGTTTAAACAAGACATCAGATCATTAATAATATTATAGTAGCCAAATACACTTGTTGTCATGCGCCAGCATACAACTTATTTTTACAATGACACAAATGACGAAACAGACAAATACACATACATATTCATTTTCCAGCAATACATGTGGCAGTCATCGTAAACGTGACTGGCAGCATATATATATGAGCTGTGACCGGGAAACCAATTCTCAACATACGTACGCTCCAAGCAAGAAGCGCATGCCAAGAACGTACGTATAAGAGTTTTATTTAGTATAAAACATTATTAGTCACGATGACAAATTTACTCAAATGTTGACTGTGGACTTGTGGACGCAGACCTCATAGCATGGCTGAAGTTGCTGCAATCGGGAGTCTCCTTACTGAGGGGCTGCGGCGCTGTGGTGCTTAGCATTGCAGTTACAGTCGTTTTTCAGCACGCATTCGACAAAGCACTTCTGGATTTCGCCACCATCGCCGCCTTCTAAGATGCACTTTCCTGCACAAGCACAGTTCTTGGAGCAGATGCAGTCAGTGACAAGACCAACTTTTTCGGTCTTGTCGATGCAAGTTTCTGCAGGCGCTGGTTCTGCATTAGCTGCAGCGATGAACAGGACGGCCAGCATCATGCCGACGGCAACCATCTTCATCTGAGCACCAGAAGCCATTGATGCTAGCTAGCTTTGGAAAGGAGACTATATTGGTGTGTGTACTGGCTTGTGAAGCTGTGGGCTGTTGATGCATGTTTTGCTCCAGGCCCTTGGTATTTATAGAGAGCCAATGAATGCATGCATGCCCCGCCTTTTCTCTACTCTAGTTAGCCTCCCGTTGCACAAAAGGAGGGGAAAATGCGAGTGCCTTCGTTCATTCCCGGCCACACACCTGAACGTACCGATGTGGATGTGGATGAGCTTAAGCCATGAGTAGGTGTTCACATGCAATTAGTGGATACTTTTTTTTTATCTTCTCAATTTGGACATTAGCTTACTCTGCCTCTTCTTATGGTATTTAATTAATCAACTAATTAGCTGTTCACTTCTTATCCAGTGTCCAGGCCACCACGTCCTGCTAGTACACTTAATGGATTATATACACACACGTTTTTCCACACCACTTCTGTTATACTCCCTCCTGTCCTTTTTAATTTGCATATAAGTTTTGTGTGAAGTTAAAGTATCTCTATTTGGACCAAACTTATAGAAAAAGTTAACAACATTGACAATATCAAATCAATATTGTTATATTCATTATAAAATATAGTTTCATGGTGATATATTTGATATTGTAGATGTTAATATTTTAACATAAATTTGGTCAAACTTCGTCTATTTTGACTTGACAGAAATCTAATACGCGGAGTACATTATACTTTGACCTGTCAAGATGAACCGTACAGTATGATGTTTTGTGCAGAAACAGAAATATTTTGAATGGATTAACCTATCTCTCTTTTATGCCCAAAGTTAGTCAGACGATGACTCTTGTGCACGATAAACTAGATTCATACTAACTTTTTTTTGTTGTTTGAAGAATAAAAGAATGGAAAACTGAAGGTCGGAGATAAGTTATCCACTATTTTTACTGGACCTTAGCTGTGAATCGACAGAATTGTTGTGTCTGGTATTATATGTAATTAAATCATGTAAATGAGAACGTAAAACAATTGGAGTTTGAAGCTGTAATTAATTGGCATCCTCATGCTTTATATATGTGGAGCTGACACCGCGCTTTCCACCCCCACGTCGCCCTCCTTGGGCGACTCGGGGGAAACCCTAGCCGCTGCCCAGCAGCCAGCCCCCACCGCCTCTCCAGCATCGCCTCAGCTGGAGGGTTGGCCGGTGAAGCCGCGCCGGACCCCAGGATGGTAGTGACAGGGCCGACCCAAGTATGGTTATTTCCTTCAAATGGTTAAATTTCATTCCCTTGAATTTTCTTAATCCAAGGACAGTTTTCATCAGGCAAGCAAATGATTTTAAACAAGATTGATGATTTACTACACTTTTTTGTCCTTTGGGCAGGGTGCTAAAAGAGACTAAATAGTACGTGATTCACGCTTCTTGGTGTCCTCTTGCACCAGCAATGCATGCCGTCGTGTACTTATATGCCCATGCATGAAATATAGAACGCATGAGATAGCTTGACATGATGTGACACATAGATGGACCATGTACGAAAAGAAATATGGAAATCATATATTGGACTCCTATCCACGTATATATGCTTGCACTATTACAGACCACACTTTGCTTATCCGGAAGATGTAAAAGAGAAAATCTGTCGGAAAACCTTGCAGTCCATGGTTAGCCATTTAGCCACTGACCGAGTCTGCAAGCCTTGTTTCACTACCCTGGAGACCGTGTGCGTCCTGATATTTATAGGCCTTGCACCTGAGATTTAATATCTTATTGCCTTTGAATAACTGGAGAGTCCTAGTAAATAATCAAAATGAACTTTAACCAGCTAGTGAATGATGTTTCAGCTTCTCATTGCGGACACTATATTTTTCAGTTCATTCTTGCGGTTTTAGTCACATAGTTAGTTGTTGAGTTCTCATCTAATGTCACCACTACTAGATGAGAACTTTGAGCTATGCCGAGAACTAAAACACGGGAACTCGGCAAACACGTTGTATGCCAAGAGCCAAAATCGACACAACATGGAGCAAGGCAAAGACAGGTTGTTACCGAGAGACAAGCAAAAGGAACTCGGAAAACAGAACAATCTCGGCAACGGCGTCATATGCCGGAAGCCAAACAGTAAGCTCACGGCAATGGGGTGCCATGTGGCACAGTAAGCTCATGGCAATGTAGTGCCATGTCACAAGTCCGTCAATTGTTGACGGTGCAGTGATGGTGGGTAAACTTTGCCAAAAGCCCGCACTTTGGTACTCTGCGAAGCGTCGTTTCTTTGCATAATTCAAGCATTATTAGATGAACATTACATGCTTTTTTGTTTCGCTAGCTAAAGCAGTAGACTCGATATGACTATTCACATTCATTTAGGGTTTTCAGTCGAGTCTTGCCAATGAGGACTGTTTATTCGCAACCCGCATATGGACTTTTAAGCGGAGGGCTGCTCGTCCGGCTTTGGAGGTATAATTAATTTGAGGATGTGATAGGTCATTTGCAGTAATATGTGCCACCGATGGCCTATTGCCGAACCATGAACTTCCCGCACGGCGCGAAAATGCAGTAGACTTGAGGTAGTCACCGTCGGCCTCATTCTTCCTGCAATGACAAATGGCGAACGAGGAAAAGTGGTATCTGCAAAGCATGGTGCACCCGTGGTTTTTTTTCGGACCGCCTGCAATATTTGAGACATTTATTGCATTCCTAGGATTTCAATGAGGGAAATTGCAAATCTGCACGACAGCCACATGAACTGATGTCTAGAAGCGGTTTGGAAAATCCAATATGGGTTCTTTGCGACATGCGTAGGTCTTGTTCAGTTGAAGGAGGGGCAGGCCCCCCCACCAGGGAGGTTGAATTTAGCTTGGTGCCAAGCCGGGTGCAACCGTTTAAATCCAAGGAAGGAAACCACCAACGTAGCTAATGTGGCAAGCTGACCTCAAGGAATAGAACAAGAGCTAAAGAAGACGTGGAGGTCAAGATAGCCACTGAGGATTCAAATTCCGATGCTCACATTCGTACTGTATGTGTCTCCCATACAGTATTTGGATCAGAAAACAAGGAAGATAGCATGGCTGGATCTAGGTGGGTCTGCTGCTTGGTAGACCTGCATGTTAGAGAG
>NC_041382.1:17319925-17330693 GCF_002162155.2 Triticum dicoccoides
TTAAGCCATATGATTGTGTACACTATTTCTCGCTGTTCTGGTCTTGTAGTTACATGATAAACCATTAATGAAATTATTTATAACTTTAAAATTATATTATCTTTACATGTATTTAAAGGGCTCAAAATATGTATGTAAATTTTGTGCAAAAAGAATATGATTGCCTATTGAAAAAAGAGAGAAGATAAGCTAGAGGTAGACATAATTTGAACAACTGCATTTTTTTCACATATCGCAAAGTATTTATGTTTGTTAACTAAAATTATTTTGCAGGTACTTTATCTCATACATGGGATTATTATTTTTGTAAGCTATAACACTCTAATGATCAATATCTCACGGAGGGTGCTACACATATCAATCATTGTCCTTATCTTTCTATTTTGTTGTTTTCTCACATAGGCACAACATAAAACAAGGGAATATTGTACTATAAAACAAGGGAAGGCGTGATGCACGACACTATCTCTCTTGAACTTGTAGTAACAATCTCCGGCCCGTCATTTCATGGTCCACCCTAATTATTCCACAATATTCATATGGGTTGTCCTCTTGTATACTACCAATCCAAACTACACAACAAGGGATAGCGTGATACACGCCAGCCCATCATGTGATGGTACTTGTCTCATACAGGGAGCCCTACATGCATTCATTGTAACGGTATTGATATATCTGCGAATTAACTCCCTTTTCGGATCTTTGAATTAAAAAATTACAGAAGTACCACCCCAAACCATGAAACATATCCATCATCAGCAGATGAGGCTTCTGTGTGTTCCTCTGATGCCCCATCAGTGAAGAAGACATGAATGGTAGCAGGCCTGCCAGAGTGTTAGGATGGCCACTAGAGGATGGGGACGCCATCATGGTAGGATCGAAGAGCTTCTGCTGTTTGCTGGAGACGTGCAACATGCATGCGCGTGCGCTGGTCATGTATCTCGCTCTGTATCTATTATATTGCTTGGTGGTCCAGTCGTCAGGAATAACGGTTCTTGAATCCGAAGAAGGTGGTGAGTATGCATGGATGTGGTGTGACAACAATGTGTGTGAATGAAAGTTTGAAAAGTAATTAAAATGGGGCCTTGAAAACTCCATAATAATAGAGTTTTCGTGGTAATGGTGCTTGTACTTCTTTACAATATGGCCCCTTGGTAGATGAAACATTGGCATTTCTTATCATGCTCCTGTTAAGCATATCCTTTATCCAGCACGTAAACAAAAGAAACAAGTAACTCAACTCAACTAGTTCTCCTTATAAAACATTGTCAAAGGTTTTGGGCATTGAATACTTCAGCCCGGTTCTCACGAGCCCTACAACCGTCATCACCCTCCCACTAGCCCTCGCCACCACCGGGCAAAACCCACGTGGTGGTTGCTAGTGACAAGATTGTCTTGTGCGGACACGTTGTGAAAGCCGGCCCTTGGAAAACATGGCACGCTCAGCATGGTGGACGACCTTGGATCTCTCGACGGTATGGCAACCATGAAGGCTCGATGGTTGGGGTTTGGTTCTTTGCACCAAGTGCTCAACGGATTCATTGGAGGTGTGATGTGGTGCGCCCAATTGAGTAAAATGCATAAAACTACCAGTTTAGCGTCATAGCTCTCGGAAAACCACCACTTTACAAAACGTGACACTTTGCACTGACCGAAATTTTGACAGTCGAAAAAACACTGAACCATAAAATGAGTGCATTTTGACGTGGCCGATCACTCGCGGGCTGACAGCGGTGACAGCGCAGAACTAATGAGCGTTAATGGTCGTACCGACAGATATCCGTTCGGCCTGTCAGCCTAAAGGAAATAGTGGCTTTCCATTCTCTCCTCTCGCTCCCCTCTTCCTCGCTCCCCTCTGTGCCGCCGCAATGACCTCTTGGAGAGATCTGGAAGACAACAACAAGGAGGAGGAGCAGACCTAAACCGGCATGGACGTGGACATGTGGGTATGTATACACTCGTTGCAGTTAGGGTTTGACAATTATAACTAGCAGAGTGTGACATTTTAGATCCTCCCTTCTCTGCCTCTAGTCTGTGCCTAAGGCTTCTTTTCACTATAGTAGAATCCTGATACTACTATTGATGCTTCCTTATGTGGCATAGTGACTGCTCCAAAGATCAAATGCAAGCTTTACCAGTTCAGGGGCAACAAATGTGCTGCATTCGATGGCATCAACACAGGTAGATGATTCTATGGTTGTGCTAAGCAGGTAATAATTGATGAGCTGTTTTGTTTACTGAATGTGCTCTGTAGTTGAATATGCTTGTGTTTACTGAATCAGTACTGTTAATTGAAGTATTAATGTTAACTGAATCACCACTTTTAATTGAAGTACAACTGTTAAGTAAATCACTACTGTTAATTGAACATTGTACTATCAATTGAACTATTACTATTAATAGAACCTTGTACGGTTAACTAAATTGGTACTATGACCTGAATTACTACTATCAATTCATACTTGTAGCAGTAATTTGATAGTGAAAACTACATCCCTATTATTAACTGAATGTGCTACTTTTAAATGAATGGGTCTTTTACATTTCTTTCCTTGACTCAAACCCACTACTCATATTTGCCCCTAATTTCAAAGCATGCTCAAATTTGCCCCTCTGTCGTTAGGTGCACTTACAGAAATGCCCTTCATTGCCGTTACTATCAGTTGAAAGTGCTTTAACCGCTATCTAGACGTTTGCTGGACATTTTGCCCCTGACTCCACGTGTCACTTACAGGTAGGTCCCACTCTAAAAAATAAATGAAAAAACTCTTTCTCTAACCCCTCTCCTTCTCTCACTCACTTACATGTGGGGCTGAACTAGAAAAAAGAAAAAAAGAAAAGAAAAGGGAAAACTTGAAGGAAATATGCCCTAGAGGCAATAATAACGTTATTATTTATTTCCTTATTTCATGATAAATGTTTATTATTCATGCTAGAATTGTATTAACCGGAAACATAATACTGAAGGAAATATGCCCTAGAGGCAATAATAAAGTTATTATTTATTTCCTTATTTCATGATAAATGTTTATTATTCATGCTAGAATTGTATTAACCGGAAACATAATACATGTGTGAATACATAGACAAATAGAGTGTCACTAGTATGCCTCTACTTGACTAGCTCGTTAATGAAGATGGTTACGTTTCCTAACCATAGACATAAGTTGTCATTTGACTAACGGGATCACATCATTAGGAGAATGATGTGATTGACTTGAACCATTCCGTTAGCTTAGCACCCGATCGTTTAGTATGATGCTATTGCTTTCTTCATGACTTATATATGTTCCTATGACTATGAGATTATGCAACTCCCGTTTACCGGAGGAACACTTTGTGTGCTACCAAACGTCACAACGTAACTGGGTGATTATAAAGGTGCACTACAGGTGTCTCCAAAGGTACTTGTTGGGTTGGCGTATTTCGAGATTAGGATTTGTCACTCCGATTGTCGGAGAGGTATCTCTGGGCCCACTCGGTAATGCACATCACTTAAGCCTTGCAAGCATTGCAACTAATGAGTTAGTTGCAGGATGATGTATTACGGAACGAGTAAAGAGACTTTCCGATAACGAGATTGAACTAGGTATTGAGATACCGACGATCGAATCTCGGGCAAGTAACATACCAATGACAAAGGGAACAACGTATGTTGTTATGCGCTCTGACCGAGAAAGATCTTCGTAGAATATGTGGGAGCCAATATGAGCATCCATGTTCCACTATTGGTTATCGACCGGAGACGTGTCTCGGTCATGTCTACATAGTTCTCGAACCCGTAGGGTCCGCACGCTTAACGTTTCGATGATAGTTATATTATGAGTTTATATGTTTTGATGTACCGAAAGTTGTTAGGAGTCCCGGATGTGATCATGGACATGACGAGGAGTCTCTAAATGGTCGAGACATAAAGATTGATATATTGGATGACTATATTCGAACACCGGAAGTGTTCCGGGTGATTTCGAAGAAAACCGGAGAGCCGGAGGGTTACCGGACCCCCCGGGAGAAGTAATGGGCCTTATGGGCCTTAATGGAGAGAGAGAGGGCTTGCCTAGGGCAGGCTGCGCGCCCCTCCCCCTCTGGTCCGAATTGAACTAGGAGAGGGGGGGCGGCGCCCCCCTTTCCTTCTCCCTCTCCCCCTTCCTTTCCCCCTCCTAGTAGGAGTACTAGGAGGAGGACTCCTCCTCCTGGCGCGCCATAGAGGGCCGGCCGGCCTCTCCCATGCTCCTTTATATACGGGGGCAGGGGGGCACCCTAGAGACACAACAATTGATCTGTTTGATCTTTTAGCCGTGTGCGGTGCCCCCCTCCACCATAGTCCACCTCGATAATACTATAGCGGTGCTTAGGCGAAGCCCTGCGTCGATAGACATCAACATCGTCACCACTCCGTCGTGCTGACAAAACTCTCCCTCAACACTCGGCTGGATCGGAGTTCGAGGGACGTCATCCGGCTGAACGTGTGCTAAACCCGGAGGTGCCGTGCGTTCGGTACTTGATCGGTCGGATCGTGAAGACGTACGACTACATCAACCGCGTTGTGCTAACGCTTCCGCTTTTGGTCTACAAGGGTACATGAACAACACTCTACCCTCTTGTTGCTATGCATCACCATGATCTTGCGTGTACGTATGATTTTTTTTGAAATTACTACGTTCCCCAACAGTGGTATTAGAGCCAGGTTGTATGCGTAAATATCATATGCACGAGTAGAACACAAGTGAGTTGTGGGCGATATAAGTCATACTGCTTACCAGTATGTCATACTTTGGTTCAGCGGTATTGTTGGATGAAGCGGCCCAGACCGACATTACGCGTACGCTTATGCGAGACTGGTTCTACCGACGTGCTTTGCACACAGGTGGCTGGCGGGTGTCAGTTTCTCCAACTTTAGTTGAACCGAGTGTGGCTAAGCTCGGTCCTTGCGAAGGTTAAAACAACATCAACTTGACAAACTATTGTTGTGGTTTTGATGTGTAGGTGAGAACGGTTCTTGCTAAGCCCGTAGCAGCCACGTAAAATTTGCAACAACAAAGTAGAGGACGTCTAACTTGTTTTTGCAGGGCATGTTGTGATGTGATATGGTCAAGACATGATGCTGAATTTTATTGTATGATATGATCATGTTTTGTAACCGAGTTATCAGCAACTGGCAGGAGCCATATGGTTGTCGCTTTATTGTATGCAATACAATCGCCCTGTAATGCTTTACTTTATCAGTAAGCGGTAGCGATAGTCGTAGAAGCATAAGATTGGCGAGACGACAACGATACTACGATGGAGATCAAGGTGTCGCGCCGGTGATGATGGTGATCATGACGGTGCTTCGGAGATGGAGATCACAAGCACAAGATGATGATGGCCATATCATATCACTTATATTGATTGCATGTGATGTTTATTTTTTATGCATCTTATCTTGATTTGATTGGCGGTAGCATTATAAGATGATCCATCACTAAATTATCAAAGTATAAGTGTTCTCCCTGAGTATGCACCATTGCAAAAGTTCTTCATGCAGAGACACCACGTGATGATCGGGTGTGGTAGGCTGTACGTTCAAATACAATGGGTGTAAGCCAGTTTTTGCACACGCAGAATACTCAGGTTAAACTTGACGAGCCTAGCATATGCAGATATGGCCTCGGAACACTGAGACCGAAAGGTCGAGCATGAATCATATAGTAGATATGATCAACATAGTGATGTTCACCATTGAAATCTACTCCATTTCATGTGATGATCGGTTATGGTTTAGTTGATATGGATCACGTGATCACTTAGATGATTAGAGGGATGTCTATCTAAGTGGGAGTTCTTAAGTAATATGATTAAGTGAACATAAATTTATCATGAACTCAGTCCTGATAGTATTTTGCAAATTATGTTGTAGATCAATAGCTCGCATTGTTGGTTCCATATGTTTATTTTGATATGATCCTAGAGAAAAACTATGTTGAAAGATGTTAGTAGCAATGATGCGGATTGGATCCGTGATCTGAGGATTATCCTCATTGCTGCACAGAAGAATTATGTCCTTGATGCACCGCTAGGTGACAGACCTATTGCAGGAGTAGATGCAAACATTATGAACGTTTAGCTAGCTCAATATGATGACTACTTGATAGTTTAGTGCACCATGCTTAACGGCTTAGAATCGGGACTTCAAAGATATTTTGAACAACATGGACCATATGAGATGTTCCAGGAGTTGAAGTTAATATTTCAAGCAAATACCCGAGTTGAGAGATATAAAGTCTCAAACAAGTTCTATAGCTAAAAGATGGAGGAGAATAGCTCAAGCAGTGAGCATGTGCTCAGATTATCTGAGTACTACAATTACTTGAATCAAGTGGGAGTTAATCTTCCAGATAAGATAGTAATTGACAAAGTTCTCTAGTCACTATCACCAAGTTAATAGAACTTCGTGATGAACTATAATATGCAAGGGATGACGAAAGTAATTCCCGAGCTTTTCGCGATGCTGAGATTAGCGAAGGTTGAAATCAAGAAAAGAGCATCAAGTGTTGATGGTTAACAAGATCACTAGTTTCAAGAAAAGGGCAAAGGGAAAGAAGGGGAACTTCAAGAAGAAAAACAAGCAAGTTGCTGCTCAAGTGAAGAAGACCAAGTTTGGACCTAAGCCTCATATTGAGTGCTTCTACTGCAAAAAGGACTGGTCACTGGAAGCGGAACTACCCCAAATAATTAGCGGATAAGAAGGATGGCAAAGTGAACAGAAGTATATTTGATATACATGTTATTGATGTGTACTTTACTAGTGTTTATAGCAACCCCTCGGTACTTGATACTGGTTCAGTTGCTAAAGAGTAGTAACTCGAACGGGAGTTGCATAATGAATAGAAACTAGTTAAGGGTGAAGTGACGATTTGTATTGGAAGTGGTTCCAAGATTGATATGATCATCATCGCACACTCCCTATACTTTGGGGATTAGTGTTGAACCAAAATAAGTGTTATTTGGTGTTTGCGTTGAGCATGAATATGATTATATCATGTTTATTGCAATACGGTTATTCATTTAAGTTAGAGAATAATTGTTATTCTGTTTACATGAATACAACCTTCTATGGTCATACACCCAATGAAAATGGTTTGTTGGATCTCGATCGTAGTGATACACATATTCATAATATTGAAGCCGAAAGATGCAAAGTTAATAATGATAGTGCAACTTGTTTGTGGCACTGCCGTTTAGGTCATATTGGTGTAAAGCGCATGAAGAAACTCCATGCTGATGGGATTTTGGAATCACTTGATTATGAATCACTTGATGCTTGGGAACCATGCCTTATGGGCAAGATGACTAAGACTCAATTCTCCGGAACTATGGAGAGAGCAACAGATTTGTTGAAAATCATACATACAGATGTATGTGGTCCGATGAATATTGAGGCTCGCGGCGGGTATTGTTATTTTCTGATCTTCACAGATGATTTGAGCAGATATGGGTATATCTACTTGATGAAACATAAGTCTGAAACATTTGAAAAGTTCAAAGAATTTCAGAGTGAAGTGGAGAATCATCGTAACAAGAAAATAAAAGTTTCTACGATATGATCGCAGAGGAAAAATATTTGAGTTACGAGTTTGGCCTTCAGTTAAAACAATGTGAAATAGTTTCACTACTCACGCCACCTGGAACACCATAGTGGAATGATGTGTCCGAACGTCATAACCATACTTTATTAGATATGGTGCGATCTATGATGTCTCTTACTGATCTACCACTATCGTTTTGGGGTTATGCATTAGAGACAGCTCCATTCACTTTAAATAGGGCACCATCTAAATCCGTTGAGACGACACCGTATGAACTATGGTTTGGCAAGAAATATAAGCGGTTGTTTCTTAAAGTTTGAGGTTGCAATGCTTATGTGAAAAAGTTTCAACCTGATAAGCTCAAACCCAAATCGGAGAAGTGCGTCTTCATAGCATACCCAAAAGAAAATGTTGGGTACACCTTCTATCCCAGATCCGAAGGCAAGATATTCATTGCTGAGAATGGATCCTTTCTAGAGAAGGAGTTTCTCTCGAAAGAAGTGAGTGGGAGGAAAGTAGAACTTGATGAGGTAACTGTACCTGCTCCTCTATTAGAAAGTAGTTCATCATAGAAACCGGTTTCTATGACGCCTACACCAATTAGTGAGGAAGTTAATGATGATGATCATGGAACTTCAGATCAAGTTGCTACTGAACCTCATAGATCAACCAGAGTAAGATCCGCAGTAGAGTGGTACGGTAATCCTGTTTTGGAAGTCATGCTACTAGATCATGATGAACCTACGCACTATGAAGAAGCGATGGTGAGCCCAGATTCCGCGAAATGGCTTGAAGCCATGCAATCTGAGATGGGATCCATGTATGAGAACAAAGTGTGGACTTTGGTTGACTTGCCCGATGATCGGCAAGCAATTGAGAATAAATGGATCTTCAAGAAGAAGACAGACGCTGACGGTAATGTTACTGTCTATAAAGCTCAACTTGTTGCGAAAGGTTTTTGACAAGTTCAAGGATTGACTACGATGAGACCTTCTCACCCGTAGCGATGCTTAAGTCTGTCCGAATCATGTTAGCAATTGCTGCATTTTATGATTATGAAATTTGGCAAATGGATGTCAAAACTGCATTCCTGAATGGATTTCTGGAAGAAGAATTGTATATGATGCAACCGGAAGGTTTTGTCGATCCAAAGGGAGCTAACAAAGTGTGCAAGCTCCAGCGATCCATTTATAGACTGGTGCAAGCCTCTCAGAGTTGGAATAAACGCTTTGATAGTGTGATCAAAGCATTTGGTTTCATACAGACATTTGGAGAAGCCTGTATTTACAAGAAAGTGAGTGGGAGCACTACAACATTTCTGATAAGTATATGTGAATGACATATTGTTGATCGGAAATAATATAGAATTTTCTGGAAAGCATAAAGGAGTATTTGAAAGGAGTTTTTCAAAGAAAGACCTCGGTGAAGCTGCTTACATATTGAGCATCAAGATCTATAGAGATAGATCAAGATGCTTGATAAGTTTTTCAATGAGTACATACCTTGACAAGATTTCGAAGTAGTTCAAAATGGAACAGTCAAAGAAAAAGTTATGGCCTGTGTTATAAGGTGTGAAATTGAGTAAGACTCAAAGCCCGACCACGGCAGAAGATAGAAAGAGAATGAAAGTCATTCCCTATGCCTTGGCCATAGGTTCTATAAAGTATGCCATGCTGTGTACCAGATCTATTGTATACCCTGCACTGATTCTGGCAAGGGAGTACAATAGTAATCTAGGAGTAGATCACTGGACAATGGTCAAAATTATCCTTAGTGGAATATGGATATGTTTCTCGATTATGGAGCTGACAAAAAGGTTCATCATAAAAAGTTACGTTGATGCAAATTTTGACACTGATCCAGATGACTCTAAGTCTCAATCTGGATACATATTGAAAGTGGGAGCAATTAGCTAGAGTAGCTCCGTGTAGAGCATTGTTGACATAGAAATTTGCAAAATACATACGGATCTGAATGTACCAGACCCGTTGACTAAACTTCTCTCACAAGCAAAACATGATCACACCTTTGTACTCTTTGGGTGTTAATCACATAGCGATGTGAACTAGATTATTGACTCTAGTAAGCCCTTTGAGTGTTAATCACATGGTGATGTGAACTATTGGTGTTAAATCACATGGCGATATGAACTAGATTATTGACTCTAGTGCAAGTGGGAGACCGAAGGAAATATGCCCTAGAGGCAATAATAAAGTTACTATTTATTTCCTTATTTCATGATAAATGTTTATTATTCATGCTAGAATTGTATTAACCGGAAACATAATACATGTGTGAATACATAGACAAACAGAGTGTCACTAGTATGCCTCTACTTGACTAGCTTGATAATCGAAGATGGTTATGTTTCCTAACCGTAGACATGAGTTGTCATTTGATTAACGGGATCACATCATTAGGATAATGATGTGATTGACTTAACCCATTCCGTTAGCTTAGCACCCAATTGTTTAGTATGATGCTATTGCTTTCTTCATGACTTATACATGTTCCTATGACTATGAGATTATGCAACTCCCGTTTACCAGAGGAACACTTTGTGTGCTACCAAACATCACAATGTAACTGGGTGATTATAAAGGTGCCCTATAGGTGTCTCCAAAGGTACTTGTTGGGTTGGCGTATTTCGAGATTAGGATTTGTCACTCCGATTGTCGGAGAGGTATCTCTGGGCCCACTCGGTAATGCACATCACTTAAGCCTTGTAAGCATTGCAACTAATGAGTTAGTTGCGGGATGATGTATTACGGAACGAGTAAAGAGACTTGCCGGTAACAAGATTGAACTAGGTATTGAGATACCGACGATCGAATCTCGGGCAAGTAACATACCGTTGACAAAGGGAACAACGTATGTTGTCATGCGGTCTGACCGATAAAGATCTTCGTAGAATATGTAGGAGCCAATATGAGCATCCAGGTTCCGCTATTGGTTATTGACCGGAGACGTGTCTCGGTCATGTCTACATAGTTCTCGAACTCGTAGGGTCCGCACGCTTAACGTTTCGATGACAGTTATATAATGAGTTTATATGTTTTGATGTACCAAAAGTTGTTCGGAGTCCTGTATGTGATCATGGACATGATGGGGAGTCTCGAAATGGTCGAGACATAAAGATTGATATATTGTACGACTATATTCCGACACCGAAAGTGTTTCGGGTGATTTCGGAGAAAACC
>NC_041382.1:17331010-17341580 GCF_002162155.2 Triticum dicoccoides
GTCCGAATTGGACTAGGAGAGGGGGGGGGGCGGCGCACCCCTTTCCTTCTCCCTCTCCCCCTTCCTTTCCCTCTCCTAGTAGGAGTAGGAAAGAGGGGAGTCCTACTCCTACTAGGAGGAGGACTCCTCCTCCTGGTGCGCCATAGAGGGCCGGCCGGCCTCCCACTTGCTCCTTTATATACGGGGGCAGGGGCACCCCAGAGACACAACAATTGATCTGTTTGATCTTTTAGCCGTGTGCGGTGCCCCCTCCACAATAGTCCACCTCGATAATACTGTAGCGGTGCTTAGGCGAAGCCCTGCGTCGGTAGAACATCAACATCGTCACCACGCCGTCGTGCTGACGAAACTCTCCCAAAACACTCGGCTGGATCGGAGTTTGAGGGACGTCATCAGGCTGAACGTGTGCTGAACTCGGAGGTGCCGTGCGTTCGGTACTTGATCGGTCGGATCATGAAGACGTACGACTACATCAACCGCGTTGTGCTAACGCTTCCGCTTTTGGTCTACATGGGTACGTGGACAACACTCTCCCCTCTCGGTGCTATGCATCACCATGATCTTGCGTGTACGTAGGAATTTTTTTGAAATTACTATGTTCCCCAACAAATACATGTGTGAATACATAGAAAAAACAGAGTGTCACTAGTGTGCCTCCACTTGACTAGCTCGTTGATCAAAGATGGTTAAGTTTTCTAGCCATAGACATGAGTTGTCATTTGATAAACGGAGTCACATCATTAGGACAATGATGTGATTGACTTGACCCATTATGTTATCTTAGCACTTGATCATTTTAGTTCACTGTATTGCTTTCTTCATGACCTATACATGTTCCTATAACTATGAGATAATGCAACTCCCGGTTACCGGAGGAACACTTTGTGTGCTACCAAATGTCACAACGTAACTGGGTGATTATAAAGGTGCTCTACAGGTGTCTCTGATGGTAGTTGTTGAGTTGGCATAGATCAAGATTAGGATTTGTCACTCCGATTGTCGGAGAGGTATCTGTAGGCCCTCTCGGTAATGCATATCACTATAAGCCTTTCAAGCAATGTGACTAATGAGTTAGTTGTGGGATGATGCATTACTGAACGAGTAAAAAGACTTGCCGTTAATGAGATTGAGCTAGGTATTAAGATACCGACGATCGAATCTCGGGCAAGTAACATACCGATGACAAAGGGAACAACGTATATTGTTATGCGGTTTGACCGATAAAGATCTTCGTAGAATATGTAGGAGCCAATATGACCATCCAGGTTCCGCTATTGGTTATTGACCGGAGACATGTCTCGGTCATGTCTACATAGTTCTTGAGCCCATATGGTCCGCACGCTTAACGTTCGGTGACGATTTGTATTATGACTTTATGTGTTTTGATGTACCAAAGGTAGTTCGGAGTCTCAAGTGAGATTGGGGACATGGCGAGAAGTCTCGAAATGGTCGAGATGTAAAGATCGATATATTGGACGGCTATATTCGGACATCGGAAAGGTTCCGAGTGATTCGGGTATTTTTCGGAGTACCGGGGAGTTACGGGAATTCGTCCGGGGAGTCAATGCGCCTTAATGGGCCTTAGTGGGAAGGAGAGGCAGTAGTCAGGAGGTGGCGCACGCCCCTCCCAAGCCCAGTCCGAATTGAACAAGGGGTTTGGGGCGTGGCCCCCCTCTCCCTTCCTTCCCCCCTCCCCCTCCTTTCCCCCTTCTCCTAGTTGGACTAGGAAAGGAGGAAACCTACTCCTACTAGGAGTAGGAATCCTACTCCTTTGGCGTGCCCCTCCTAGGGCCAGCCTCCTCCTCCCTTTCTCCTTTATATACGGGGGAAGGGGGCACACTAAGACACAAGTTAATCATTGATCTCTCTTAGCCGTGTGCGGTGCCCCCCTGCACCATAATCCACCTCGGTCATATTGTAGCACTGCTTAGGTGAAGCCCTGCGTCGGTATCTTCATCAACACTGTCACCACGCTGTCGTGCTGACGGAACTCTCCCGCGAAGCTCTACTGGATCGTGAGTTCGCGGGACATCACCGAGGTGAACATGTGCTGAACGCGGATGTGCCGTACATTCGGTACTGAGGATCGGTCGATCATGAAGACGTACGACTACATCAACCATGTTGTCATAACGCTTCCACTTATGGTCTACGAGGGTACGGTGACGACACTCTCCCCTCTTGTTGCTATGCATCACCATGATCTTGCGTGTACGTAGGATTTTTTTGAAATTACTACGTTCCCCAACAGTGGCATCAAAGCCAGGTTTATGCGTAGATGTTATATGCACGAGTAGAACACAAGTGAGTTGTTGGCGATACAAGTCATACTGCTTATCAACATGTCATACTTTGGTTCAGCAGTATTGTTGGATGAAGCGGCCCGGACTGACATTACGCATACGCTTACGCGAGACTGGTTCTACCGACGTGCTTTGCACATAGGTAGCTGATGGGTGTCAGTTTCTCCAACTTTAGTTGAATCGAGTGTGACTACGCTCGGTCCTTGAGAAGGTTAAAATGGCACTAACTTGACGAACTATCATTGTAGTTTTTGATGCGTAGGTAAGAACGGTTCTTGCTCAGCCCGTAGCAGCCGCGTAAAACTTGCAACAACAAAGTAGAGGACGTCTAACTTGTTTTTGCAGGGCATGTTGTCATGTGATATGGTCAAGACATGATGTCATATTTTATTGTATGAGATGATCATGTTTTGTAACGGAGTTATCGGCAACTGGCAGGAGCCATACAGTTGTCGCTTTATTGTATGCAATGCAATCGCCCTGTAATTGCTTTACTTTATCACTAAGCGGTAGTGATAGTCGTAGAAGCAATAGTTCGCAAGACGAAAACGATGCTATGATGGAGATCAAGGTGTCGCACCGGTGTGTGATCATGACGGTGCTTTGAAGATAGAGATCAAAGGCACAAGATGATGATGGCCATATCATATCACTTATATTGATTGCATGTGATGTTTATCCTCTATGCATCTTACTCTGCTTTGATTGACGGTAGCATTATAAGATGATCTCTCACTAAATTTCAAGGTATAAGTATTCTCCCTGAGTATGCACCGTTGCGGAAGTTCATCGTGCCGAGACACCACGTGATGATCGGATGTGATAAGCTCTACATTCAAATACATCGGGTGTAAGCCAGTTTTTGCACACGCAGAATACTCAGGTTAAACTTGACGAGCCTAGCATATGCAGATATGGCCTTGGAACACTGAGACCGAAAGGTCGAGCGTGAATCATATAGTAGATATGATCAACATAGTGATGTTCACCATTGAAAACTACTCCATTTCACGTGATGATCGGTTATGGTTTAGTTGATATGGATCACGTGATCACTTAGATGATTAGAGGGATGTCTAATTAAACTTTAATTTATCATGAACTTAGTACCTGATAGTATTTTGCTTGTCTATGTTGTAGATAGATGGCCCGTGTTGTTGTTCCGTTGAATTTTAATGCGTTCCTTGAGAAAGCAAAGTTGAAAGATGATGGTAGCAATTACACGGACTGGGTCCGTAACTTGAGGATTATCCTCATTGCTGCACAGAATAATTACGTCCTGGAAGCACCGCTGGGTGCCAGGCCTGCTGCAGATGCAACTGACGACGTTAAGAACGTCTGGCAGAGAAAAGCTAATGACTACTCGATAGTTCAGTGTGCCATGCTTTACGGCTTAGAACCAGGACTTCAACAACGTATTGAACGTCATGGAGCATATGAGATGTTCCAGGAGTTGAAGTTAATATTTCAAGCAAATGCCCGGACTGAGAGATATGAAGTCTCCAATAAGTTCTACAACTGCAAGATGGAGGAGAATAGTTCAGTTAGTGAACATATACTCAAAATGTCTGGCTATAATAATCACTTTATTCAACCGGGAGTTAATCTTTCGGATGATAGTGTCATTGACATAATTCTTTAATCACTGCCACCAGGCTAGAAGAGCTTGTGATGAACTATAATATGCAAGGGATGGATAAGACAATCCCCGAGCTCTTCGCAATGCTAAAGGCTGCGGAGGTAGAAATCAAGAAAGAGCATCGAGTGTTGATGGTCAAAAAGATCACCAGTTTCAAGAAAAATCGTGAAGGGAAGAAGAAGGGCAACTTCAAGAAGAACAACAAATAAGTTGCTGCTCGGGAGAAGAAACCCAAGTCTGGACCTAAGCCTTAGACTGAGTGCTTCTATTGCAAACAGACTGGTCACTGGAAGCGGAACTGCACCAAGTATTTGGCGCATAAGAAGGATGGCAAGGTGAACAAAGGTATATGTGATATACTTGTTATTGATGTGTACCTTACTAATGCTCGCAGTAGCACCTGGGTATTTGATACTGGTTATGTTGCTAATATTTGCAACTCGAAACAGGGATTATGGATTAAGCGAAGATTGGCTAAGGACGAGGTGACGATGCGCGTGGGAAATGGTTCCAAAGTCGATGTGATCGTGGTCGGCACGCTACCTCTACATCTACCTTCGGGATTAGTTTTAGACCTAAATAATTGTTAGTTGGTGGCAGCATTAAGCATGAACATTATATCTGGATCTTGTTTGATGCGAGACGGTTATTCATTTAAATCAGAGAATAATGGTTATTCTATTTATATGAGTAATATCTTTTATGGTCATGCACCCTAAAAGAGTAGTCTATATTCATTAAATCTCGATAGTAGTGATACACATATTCATAATATTGAAGCCAAAAGATGCAGAGTTGATAATGATAGTGCAACTTATTTGTGGCACTGCTGTTTAGGTCATATTGGTGTAAAGCGCATGAAGCAACTCCATGCTGATGGAATTTTGGAATCACTTGATGCTTGTGAACCATGCCTTATGGGCAAGATGAATAAGACTCCGTTCTCCAGAACAATGGAGCGAACAACTGACTTATTGGAAATAACACATGCCGATGTATGCGATCCGATGAGTGTTGAGGCTCGCGGCAGGTATCATTATTTTCTAACCTTCACAGATGATTTGAGCAGATATGGGTATATCTACTTGATCAAACATAAGTCTAAAACATTTGAAAAGTTCATATAATTTCAGAGTAAAGTGGAAAATCATCGTAACAAGAAAATAAAGTTTCCACGATCTGATCGTGGAGGAGAATATTTGAGTTACAAGTTTGGTCTTCATTTGAAACAATGCGGAATAGTTTCGCAACTCACGCCAACTGGAACACCACAACGTAATGGTGTATTCGAACATCGTAACCGTACTTTATAAGATATGGTGCAATCTATGATGTCTCTTACTGATTTACCACTATCGTTTGGGGCTATGCATTAGAGACAGCTGCATTCACGTTAAATAGAGCACCATCTAAATCTGTTGAGACGACACAATATGAACTGTGGTTTGGCAAGAAACCAAAGTTGTCGCTTCTTAAAGTTTAGGGTTGCGATGCTTATGTGGAAAAGTTTTATCTTGATAGGCTCAAACCCAAAATCAGAGAAATGTGTCTTCATAGGATACCCAAAGGAGACAGTTGAGTACACCTTCTATCACAGATCCGAAGACAAGGCATTCGTTGCTAAGAATGGATCCTTTCTAGGGAAGGAGTTTCTCTCAAAAGAAGTGAGTGGGAGGAAAGTAGAACTTGATGAGATAACTGTACCTGCTCCCTTATTAGAAAGTAGTTCATCACAGAAATCTGTTCCTATGACTCCTACACCAATTAGTGAGGAAGCTAATGATGATGATCATGTAACTACAGATCAAGTTACTACCGAACCTCGTAGGTCAACCAGAGTGAGATCCGCACCAGAGTGGTACGGTAATCCTGTTCTGGAGGTCATGTTACTTGACTATGACGAACCTACGAAATATGAGGAAGCCATGATGAGCCCAGATTCCGCGAAATGGCTTGAGGCCATGAAATCTGAGATGGAATCCATGTATGAGAACAAAGTGTGGACTTTGGTTGACTTGCCCGATGATCGGCAAGCCATAGAAAATAAATGGATCTTCAAGAGGAAGATGGACGCTGATAGTAGTGTTAATACCTACAAAGCTAGACTTGTCAAAAATGGTTTTGAAAAAGTTCGAGGTGTTGACTACGATGAGATTTTCCCACTCATAGCGATGCTTAAGTCTGTCCGAATCATGTTAGCAAATTGCCACATTTTATGCAATCTGGCAAATGGATGTCAAAACTACATTCCTTAATGGATTTTTTAAAAAAGAGTTGTATATGATGCAACCAAAAGGTTTTGTCGATCCTAAAGGTGCTAACAAAATGTGCAACCTCCAGCGATCCATCTATGGACTGGTGCAAGCATCTCGGAGTTGGAATATACACTTTGATGAGTTGATCAAAGCATATAGTTTTATACAGACTTGCGGTGAAGCCTGTATTTACAAGAAAGTGAGTGGGAGCACTGCAGCATTTATGATAAATGTATGTGAATGACATATTGTTGATCGGAAATAATTTAGAATTTTTTGGAAAGCATAAAGGAGTATTTGAAAGGAGTTTTTCAAAGAAAGACCTCGGTGAAGTTAGTTACATGTTGAGCATCAAGATCTATAGCGATAGATCAAGACGCTTGATAAGATTTTTCAATGAGTACATAGCTTGACAAGATTTTGAAGTAGTTCAAAATGGAACAGTCAAAGAAAGAGTTCTTGCCTGTGTTACAAGGTGCAAAATTGAGTAAGACTCAAAGCCCGACCACGGCAGAAGATAGAAAGAGAATGAAAGTCATTCCCTATGCCTCAGCCATAGGTTCTATAAAGTATGTCATGCTGCGTACCAGATCTATCGTATACCCTACACTAAGTTTGACAAGGGAGTACAATAGTGATCTAGGAGTAGATCATTGAAGAACGGTCAAAACTATCCTTAGTGGAATAAGGATATGTTTCTCGATTATGGAGGTGACAAAAGGTTCGTCGTAAAGGGTTACGTCGATGCAAGTTTTGACACCGATCGAGATGGCTCTAAGTCTCAATACGGATACATATTGAAAGTGGGAGCAATTAGCTAAAGTAGCTCCGTGCAGAGCATTGTAGACATAGAAATTTGCAAAATACATACGGATCTGAATGTGTCAGACCCGTTGACTAAGCTTCTCTCACAAGCCAAACATGATCACACCTTAGTACTCTTTGGGTGTTAATCACATAGCGATGTGAACTAGATTATTGACCCTAGTAAAACCCTTTGGATATTAGTCACATGGCGATGAGAACTATTGGTGATAAATCACATGGCGATGTGAAATAGATTATTGACTCAAGTGCAAGTGGGAGACTGAAGGAAATATTCCCTAGAGGCAATAATAAAGTTATTATTTATTTCCTTATTTCATGATAAATGTTTATTATTGATGCTAGAATTGTATTAACCAGAAACATAATACATGTGTGAATACATAGACAAAACAGAGTGTCACTAGTATGCCTCTACTTGACTAGCTCGTTGATCAAAGATGGTTAAGTTTCCTAGCCATAGACATGAGCTGTCGTTTGATAAATGGGATCACATCATTAGGATAATGATGTGATTGACTTGACCCATTCCGTTAGCTTAGCACTTGATCGTTTTAGTTTACTGCTATTGCTTTCTTCGTGACTTATACATGTTCCTGTAACTATGAGATTATGCAACTCCCGACTACTGAAGGAACACTTTGTGTGCTAAGAAACGTCACAACGTAATTGGATGATTATAAAGGTGCTCTATAGGTGTCTCTGATGGTACTTATTGAGTTGGCATAGATCAAGTTTAGGATTTGTCACTCCGATTGTTGGAGAGGTATCTCTGGGCCCTCTCGGTAATGCACATCACTATAAGCCTTGCAAGCAATGTGACTAATGAGTTAGTTGCGGGATGATGCATTACGGAACAAGTAAAGCTGCCGGTAATGAGATTGACCTAGGTATTGAGATACCGATGACCGAATCTTGGGCAAGTAACATACCGATGACAAAGGGAACAACGTATGTTGTTATGCGGTTTGACCGATAAAGATCTTCATAGAATATGTAGGAGCCAAT
Source organism: Triticum dicoccoides (assembly GCF_002162155.2). Taxonomy (NCBI): domain Eukaryota; kingdom Viridiplantae; phylum Streptophyta; class Magnoliopsida; order Poales; family Poaceae; genus Triticum; species Triticum dicoccoides. The sequence goes on from NC_041382.1 coordinate 17,339,041, forward strand.
ATGAGCATCCAGGTTCCGCTGTTGGTTATTGACCGGAGACGTGTCTCGGTCATGTCTACATAGTTCTCGAACCCATAGGGTCCGCACGCTTAAGGTTTGGTGACGATTTGTATTATGAGTTTATGTGTTTTGATGTACCTAAGGTAGTTCGGAGTCCCGGGTGAGATTGGGGACATGACGAGGAGTCTCGAAATGGTCGAGACGTAAAGATCGATATATTGGAAGGCTATATTCGGACATCGGAAAGGTTCCGAGTGATTCGGGTATTTTTCGGAGTACCGGAGAGTTACGGGAATTCGTCCGGGGAGTCAATGGGCCTTAGTGGGAAGGAGAGGCAGCAGCCAGGAGGTGGTGCACGCCCCTCCCAAGCCCAGTCTGAATTGGACAAGGGGTTGGGGCGCGGCCCCCCTCTCCCTTTCTTCTCCCCTCCCCTTCCTTTCCCCCTTTTCCTAGTTGGACTAGGAAAGGAGGAAACCTACTCCTACAAGGAGTAGGAATCCTACTCCTTTGGCGCGCCCCTCCTAGGGCCGGCCTCCTCCTCCCTTGCACCTTTATATACGGGGGCAGGGGGCACCCCAAGACACAAGTTGATCGTTGATCTCTCTTAGCCGTGTGCGGTGCCCCCCTCCAGCATAATCCACCTCGGTCATAGTGTAGCGGTGCTTAGGCGAAGCTCTACGTCGGTATCTTCGTCAACACCATCACCACGCCATCATGCTGACGGAACTCTCCCGTGAAGCTCTACTGGATCGTGAGTTCGCGAGACGTCATCGAGCTGAACGTGTGCTGAACGCGAAGTTGCCGTACATTCGGTACTGAGGATTGGTCGATCCTGAAGACGTACGACTACATCAACCGCGTTGTCATAACGCTTCCGCTTACGGTCTACGAGGGTATGTAGACTACACTCTCCCCTCTCGTTGCTATGCATCACCATGATCTTGCGTGTACGTAGGATTTTTTTGAAATTACTACGTTCCCCAACAAAACTCTCTCTCGCCTCTCTCTCTCTCTCTCTCTCCTACCTCACGGCAACTCTCTCCGCTCCGGTGAATCCCGATCTCTGACCTGTGCATCTGCCACCGCTGGCGCCCCGGGCACCACCGCGCTCTCTCTCCATCGCCCACTCTCTCCCTCTCACCCCCACTCCATTCACCCTCTAGCATCGGAGCATCAAGAACAAGTCCGACGACATGACGATTTCGTGCACACGGTGACTATCCTCCTCTCAAAGAAAGGATAGGTCGCAGAGCTCCAACGATGCAACCAGACCTTCACCACCAAAAATTGACTGTATACGAAGGTAGATGACACCGTCGACTCCATCTTCTCCAACTCCGTACGCCATTCGTCGGCACCCGGTTCGTGGCCTCTCGTGATCCATAGATCCCAGAGACTGCACCTACAGCCCGCCGGAGATCCTCTCTTCCCTTCCGCTCTCCCCAAATGCTTGATTCCTTGCTATTGGTGTTGTCCCCGTGAGGTTCGCCTCAGCCGCCGGGCAAGGACATGTCGTGCTTCCTTGGACAAGTTATGTTGCATGCGTGCTCTAGAGGCCCCCGCAAACAAGCTTCTGCGCATGTGTGCTCCTTCTCCGCCATTGCAGCTTGCTCCCGGTGCATCGCCGCCGTTCCTGACCTCACGCTGGAGTGTAAGCTCCAGTTGTGAGGCCGAACGACGACCCACACTTTTTGACTCATTAGGTTTAGTGCTAAAATATTAGGAGTGGACCCCCACACTTAGGGCCTGTTCTGATCTCCTCCAGCTTCTAACTTCATCAACTTCTCAAATAATTTTGTCCCGAACATTTGGGCTCCAAGAAGCTAACTTCTCGAAGCCGATCCAAATCGCAGTGTAAAAATATGAAGCTCAAGCGGCCCAGCTCCACTGATCGAAGAATCAGAAGTTCGCCCAATTTACAGGAAGCTTCCATCGCCAAAGAAAACGGTTTGTTGCCCCCTGCTCGATAAAAAGAAACCATCGATCCCCAACCAATCGATTCCCCTCTCCCTCCCTCGTATCGTTGCACCAGGCCGAACAAGGCTGCCCCCAGCGGGCCCAATCAGTGCCAAACAGACCAGAGCCCTCCAAGTTGGGCTGCAGCTTTATGAGAAGCTTCCCAATGCAGCCGAATGGTCTTGCTATCGCTACGTGAAGTTAGAAGTGAGGAGAAGAAGCTGGATATGTGAAGTTTTGAGAAGCCAGAGGAGATCTGAACAGGCCCTTAATTAACACAATAAATTTACATTCTAAAATAAAAGTCACTAAGAAAAGAGTCTTTTTTATTTGGCCCCACGTGTAAGTGAATGAGAGAGATGGGTGAGAGAAATACTGTTAATTGAATCACTGCATTTAACTACATATGCTACTACTAAATGAATTTGATCTCTTAACTAAATTTGGTACTTTTAACTGAATTGCGGCAGTAGTAATCTGTTAGTATCAACTGAATTTGATACTGTGAACTGGACGAAACAGTTTGACGATTTTTTTGGAAGAAAAGAGAAATAATGGAGCAAAGAACCACCAGAGGCCCCCCT
>NC_041382.1:17341590-17341792 GCF_002162155.2 Triticum dicoccoides
TGCTACTACTAAATGAATTTGATCTCTTAACTAAATTTGATACTTTTAACTGAATTGCGGCAGTAGTAATCTGTTAGTGTCAACTGAATTTGATACTGTGAACTGGACGAAACAGTTTGACGATTTTTTTGGAAGAAAAGAGAAATAATGGAGCAAAGAACCACCAGAGGCCCCCCTGATACCCACAAGACACCAGGGCACG